>NC_040013.1:23069355-23339749 GCF_000972845.2 Larimichthys crocea
ACCTTTAAAAAACTTGTAAAAACCTTTCTGTTTCGAGAATGCTTCCCTGCCTAACAAAACTAACAAAACTAACAACTATTCTGTGCTCCTTTACACCTTTCTCAGCTTATGTCCTCCTCTGTAAGTCGCTTTGGATAAAAGCGTCTGCTAAATGCAATGTAATGTAATGTAATGTAATGTATAAGCGAGTTATCTTCCATGGAATGTCTATTTCTCGACCTGACTTGGTGATAGGAAAGTACAAGATGATCAAACATGTGAGAGATTTACACAATGAGGTTAATCCAGTGAATCCTGATAAACTGAGACACACAAAGTTGTCCATGAATAAAGATGGGATTAATTCCCTAAAGTACACAGTCAAGGAGATTGTTAAAGATATACTGTACACTTGGATCACTGTGGGTATTCAAAGCCCGCTCAGAATCTGAGGAAATGGATTTGTGACTAAATGTTGATTCTTCAGTCAACCCTGTGTTCTTTTTATATATTGACACGCTAGACATATATTACATGTGACATGGATAACACAGAAGTCAGACAGACACAGAAGTGTGTTTGGTTGGCCAGTGACATGGTGAAGGGATGAAATGAAATGAAATGTTTAAATTATTATTATTCCATTGTCTATAGGATATTTAACATTACTTTTTTGTGACATGATTTCTTAGACTCTTCTGGGTTTAAGAATGAAAAGGGGAAACATTTGAATGGTGATGCATTGTTTGGTGTGTCTTTCTTTTTGACAGAAGGGTTTACTGTTTTGAGTTAGTTGTGGCCTTTTGCAATAAAATAAACGATCTAATGATTGTACCTATAGTTTGTGAACTTGAACAATGTTTTACCGAATGTATTTAAGGAACTGAGAAGAACTGTAATACAATGTGTGGTCACTATGCTCCAGCACTAAACATAAAAACTAAATGAAACGTATGTTAAGTTCTACATTTGTTCAGTGAAAGTGCTCTTGCAAACTGTAAAATCACAACAACAAACATCATTAACCACCTCCCTATATTCAGCTGATGTAATTCACATTTTATAATAAATATATATAAATATATAAAATATGATCGATATCTTTATATGCACTCTACTAAGAGCCCACATTTAGTTTTAAATAAAGCTTACATCTTCTTACATCTTGTGTCTTGTGCCCTTTCTTGTGTACAGCTGGAGATTGCACACAGGGGCTGTTGTGGGGCACTTCTGTGAGGTTGAAGGCATGCTGAGATTAGCCTGCTAAAAAGCTGCCTGGCCTGTTGTAGTAGGTCTGCCAAGATTAAAAAGGGAGAGAATGGTAGAACGGTATGGGTCAGGGCTATTGGGAGGATTTTGGCCCGTACGCGCATTTGCCAGTGGGTTAATGATGTCCTCATTGTTTAATACTGGTGCTCAGGCACGGACTGATAATCTGGCATACCGTGCATTCGCCCGGTGGGCCGACGTGCTATTTGGGCCGATAAGTCCCAATATTTATTTATTTATTTATTTATTTTAAATGTTGTTCTGACCGGCCCATAACCAGTAGATCACACAGCCCAAACACACTGTTGAACAACCACCCCGTTCGCTTTGGTCCTGCCTATCATAGGCATATCATATCACGAAACCCCTCCCCCCTTTGGCTTGGTGCAGTTTATTGATGGGTGAAACGTTATCAGTTAGAGATGGAGAGAAAACGCAATGGTGGCGCAGAAAAACTCTGCGACAAAAAGAAGCTTGCTCTTCAGGCAGATGCTGCGGAGGCTACATAACTGATAGGAAATCTCACTTTAATTTTTTTTTTTATCATTTTGTCTATGTTATGTGAATGCAGCTGCAGGTATCTGTACATTCCAGTAATTCTAGCCTAGGCATATTTAAAGCCACCACCACCAAAAATGTAAGTGAAAAGTGAAGAGTCAGCACTCTCAATTTCTTTGTTCAACTAGTAGTCCTCGGGTAAGCTCCTATTTAGGCCTGGGGAAAAAAAGGGCTGTTTTATGTAGCCTGCAATGAAAGAAAATAACACTTTTTAAAATGACATAATTTTGTTCATTGCTAGTGTTATAGAGTTGATCAGTTCAGAGTCCATTCAGGTGTTCAGCTTTATTCATCCTTTCTGACTGGGTAAGTTTTACAATTTATTGTGTATCACTCTTGGAATATCTAGATCTGATCCATCATTTCTCGTCACTATTCTTTCTCTTTCTCTTTTCTTCCTCCCTGAAACACATAGGCACACCCAATAGGATGAATGCTGCCTTCAGATTCATTACTGTGACTGAGAGTGGTTAATTAATGACAAGTTTGGAAGTATTTAATGTGTCCACTCTCACTGATTCCTGTTAAGTCATTGCATGGCTCAAGGTATGTTGTTTTATATACTTGCACAGTTGCACCGAAAAGACTGAAAAGGTGTGTTATCAAATATTGTGGGCCAGTTTGGTCCAAAATTCCAGGACCTGATTTTTTGTCCCAGTCCCTCCCCTGCTTGGTATTCTGCAGGTCGGCTAACTGGCTTCCTGGGACGCCTGACAAGAACAAGAGCCATCATTAAGTCAAAACACCTGCTGTGAGAAAAAGGTCTGAGGAAGGAGATGATTACTGAAAATTACGAAATGGAGATGAAGAGGATAGGATAAAGGAGTTTGGTTTATTCATATTTATTTGAATTAAGATGCAGTGAGATGAGGACATGAAAGATCAAGGAACAAACAGTTGGGAGATAGAGGCCACTGCTCGCAGTAAGCACGCCGAGGTGTCACTGCGAATTTGACAATGATGTGTTGATGTTTAAAAAATTGAAGATGTTAAGCCTTCAAGTTACACACAGCAGGCTGGAAACTAACCATGCATGAACCAAGACACACACACACACACACACTTTTCCTAATTTCCTCCTCTACTCTTTACATCTTCCTCTCTCTCCAGTCTGCTTTCCATCCTCCTGCTCTTCCTCATTTCTCCGGTTATTGTTGATTTTGATAGCTTCTGTCAGTTTGATGCCGTTTACTGGCTGAGCTTTACCACTGGGTATATGTGTGTGTGTGTGTGTGTGTGTGTGTGTGTGTGTGTGTGCATCTCTCTCTCCACGGATGCTTGGCCCTGTTGACACATTTCACACTCCTCTGAGAGCAGTAAATATTTAAATGTGCTCACGTCACACACATATATACACACACATCAGCACCCAGAGATGGGTTTGGATGCGCACATATGGTTATGCGGTGGCGATTCAACTCTCTCTCTCTCTCTCTGTCGCTTGCTGATTTTCGCCCTGTCCCTTTGTAAAGGTCTCATTTCCATCTGAGAGTGAAGTGAAGATGAAAGGACAGGAGGTACAGAGGAGGGCAGGAGAGGGATGAGGAGAGAAGAAGGAGAGAGGACGAGGAAAGAAAGCAAAAGAAGGGAATAAAAAATAAAGGGGATGCTGATTGAGGAAAAGGATGGGGCGTGACAGATTGATTTGACCTAGCCTATGAACACACACACACACACACACACACACACACACACACACACACACACACACACACACACACAAATAGTCTGGCCTTTCAAACAGCCTCTTGAAACCTCAATGAGAATGTGTATAATGCCACTTGGAGCTAAAGTTTACTTTTGTATAAGGGAGTGGACCTATGACATTTTACAGTATTCCAATGTGACTGTCTACATGCACTATGTGTGCACGTATGTGAGCAGCAACTGAGCACATGAATACAAAGGGAAGTTCACTAACAAGGACCATGCCCGTACAGATGGAGTTTGAACATGTTTATTACAAGTGACGTTCGGGAAGCGTGGGTGGTATGCTGTGGGAGGGTTTAGAGAAAGAGAGGGTTAGAGGGTTCGAGGGATGAAGGGATGAGGGTCGGAGGATAAGGGATGTTAGGGCGAGGGATGAAGGGAGGGAGGAAGGGGTGAGGGGAGGAAAGGAGAGGGGGATGAGGGATGAAGGGAAGGAGGGATGAGGCGGGACCATCGGCAGAGTGGTCCTGAGGTTGACCGGAGGAATCCTGGGGGGATGGAGACTCTGAGTGGGCGAACCGTCTCTCTGCGACTCTAGGATTAGAGCCCCTGGTTCCTGTGTGGGAATGGAGATGAGAAAAGGGGAGACAAAGCAAGAAAGAGGGTATGGGGGGGTGGGATGTGACAGCGGCGTCAAAGAAGGAGTGGAAGGAAGAGGGAGTGCTTAAGTACGTGGAGAACGGAAATTGAAGGAGTACAAGGCGAAGACCACTGGTGAGAAGATGTTTGTTCTTAATCCCTGCCACCGGGTCAGATTCAGTTGCTTTTTCTTCGCAGTCATTGAAACAAAGCGATGAGAACACCAGTGCTTTTATCAACAGGAGTCAGAATCAAAAAAGAAATGAAAGTTCCTTGTAGAGACTTTAAATAAGACGTTACAGTGTCCAAAACACTGAAATTGTTCATTAGCCCTGAGCTTTACAGTTTACAGCCAAGGCTGCTCTCATTAGTCCAACATGATGAAGTTGTAAAATCTACTATTCATACTCTTCCCTCTGTTTCTTTTTTTTCCTTCTCTGTTCTGTGCCTCATCATCATTTCTCTTCTTTCCTTCTCTCTCATCCTCCATCTCCCGTCTGCTTTCTTCCCCTCCCTCCCCTCTGATCATTTACGGCGCGTGGAGGAGAATAAAAACAAGTTTAATGTACAGTAATACATCACCGCGTGGCTGGTGTGCCAGGCTGGCGTCCATTTTGTGGAGCTGTTGTGCTCGCTTAGCAGCGGCGGGGCTAATTATTTTCAAATGGCAGCTGTTGAAAGGAGAATTAATGTCTCCTTTCTACATGGATACATCCAATATTACAGGTGGATGAAAGTGGCCGCAGGATAAACTTGAAAGAGAATGTGAATGACGAAGAAAAGGGGGAAACTGAATCATATCATGTTGGGTAAAAGTCCCATAAATCCAACTCTATTCATTTTAATTAAAGGTGACAGTGGTGAAAGGTAGTGTAATCATCAAACACACTGCAGCCCATAAAGTTTATACCTGTATGCATGTGGATGGTAATTACGTGACACACAATGTGTCCAGCAGAGACACTGAATGTAAATAGAGAGATTGTCATGAGGTTTTCCAGATAAAGACATTAGGTGCTGAATGCATGATGGAATAAAATGTATAAATGTAATGTAGAGAAAAAGGAAACTTCCCATCTTCTGTCAAAGAGGAGATTGTAACAATACAGTCAGAGTACTACTGTCTACTGTTCCACCACTTTTGTCCAGACTGAAACTCTCAACATGATTAGCCCTGTAAGACCTGACCCATCAAAAAAATAGCCAGAAAAATGTGCAAAATTCTGATTTTTTTGGAACTGAGATGATTATTAACCCTTACAACAAAATCCACAACATATTTTTTGTTGCTACATCATGTTGTTTATGAGATATTTTTATATTTTTTGTTGCTACATCATGTTGTTTATGAGATATTTTTTGTATTGCATTTGATACAGTGGGTTTTGGCAACTTTTTGCTCACAACAACGTTAATTTTAGACCAAAAAAATGTTTTTACTGGGAGCAGACATGTTGGAAATGACCAAAACAAAACTTGAGCTGCCTATAGTGGCATGATAGTCCACCAGGGGCACATATATCAGATCACATACAACAGGTTTTTAAGGCCAGTATTGAACATGTTAGAATAGAAGTCTCAGAAACTCATGTAGCAAATATGATATGAATGGGTTACGTCATAGTTTATGTGTTAAATACCTTACCTTCCACAAAATGGACTGGCACAGAGGACGACGCTTCAGGGGAGGCGCTGGCTCACCATCCCAGCCAATGACGGAGTGGTGATGCAGGCAGCCGGGGAAGCGCCGACTCTTCCTAACATACAGCGGGAGGATTTTTTTAAAGGGATGCTGCAGGAAGATTCAAGGCTGATTGAATTTAGTCAAAATTAAGTTAATCTTAACAGGCACACAAACAAAATTAAGTTAAAAATCTGAGCAGTAGCTTCCAGTGTTCCTGTTGTTTCTGACCTCAACTGTATGAGTTCTGGTGGTAGGGGACTGAGTTTGAACAACAAATCCTCATTTGTTGCCAACTTCTGAGTCAGAGTGACTGTGGGAATGCTCATTTGCAGGTTGTGTTTGCCCAGAAAGTAGCAAGTGTCACTATGCAGCACTGCAAGCTGCATAGTGACATTGGCATGGCAGCCCCAATAAGTTGGAGGCCTTTTTTTTGTAGTTCTGACTGACAGGTGGAGATGTCCAGGTATTTAGCCATGGTCTGAATGACAGCCGTTAGGGTCACCATCCCTGTCACTGGCTGGGAGGGCGAGCTGGCGATGCATGTGATGGCTAGATAGATAGTTTGAGTGTGAGGCTGCTGGTGTACAGTCATATATAGTATCAGTGACTAAATTTCAGCCTAGTTAGGGCGGTTATTAACAACCTAATGACACCTGATTATTCAATATAAGCGATATCTGGCCACTATGTTCGAGCATGGTCATTCAACTTTAATTTATTAAGCCTTCAAACCCTCAGATTCAGGCAGTGTAGCAACATAATTATTAGATGTTTCTATAAAATTAAGTAAGTAAGTAAAAGTGAAATTGTGTTATAATATCTATAATTCCATCTGATGTATCCAGCACCTTTAAATAAACACGTCAAAAAGACGAAGAAACAGCTGGCTTTCTTGCATGAGTCTCATTTAATCTGTTTGTACACACACACACACACACACACACACACACACTTTTGATCACAATCACCTCGGTATAAAAAAATCAACCGGTGAACCTAATTCACACCATAAAATCATCGTCTATCATCCACAAATATCTTTTGGTTTAAAAATAAATTCATGCATCTGAGCATCATTTATATTTCCATGTACAGTATGATACAAATCATGTGAAAACAAAAAAGAGCTGCACACAGAAAAAAAAAAAAACATTTACAAAAACAAAAAACGGATCTCAGTGCAGCATTTTTTACATCTTCAACAACTACGACATTTATTTAGTTATTTAGTTATTTTTGTGGACGTTCCTTGGCTTCTTCTTCTTCTTTATTTATTTTTTTGTCGTTTATGATCGAGTATCTGCAGCCGTCATGGAGAAACACACCACACATGCACTCTGCACAAACACCATGTACGTCGGACTGTTCAACAGCACAGTCGAATATAGTCAAACATGTTTTCTTTTTCTAGATTACAGGAACTCGGTGTGTAACGCTCATCGTCACAACAACAACAACGTTTTTTTAAGACATCCATTTTTTTTTTCTACGGCAAACCAGAGGGGACGTGTGTCAGTCAGTGTTTCAGACTTCAAGTTGTTCAGTCAAGGAAACTATTTAAAGTTATTGGGCTAAAAATCTTCCCGCTGTTACATGAAGTCACTTTTATTTCAACTTTGTTTCTTCCCTGACCTTAGCAGGAAAGAAATATTCCCGTCAGCTGACTGCTGTAATCATAAAACTATATATATATTTTTTCAGGCTGTGGTGTGTCACATCATTAAACTTCAGTGGCATTAAGAAGAGTGTGTCGGCGGTGAACGAGTCAACAAATCAGGTGTGTAAAATTCTGGATTTTCTTTTTTTTTTTTCGTCTATTCAAACAGACTCTTGACACTTTTCACAACAGTTAATATTCAACAGTTCAGACACGGTAAACTCATCCACACTTTAGATTAGGCATAAATAACATTTAGATACTTCCATAAATATTTCTCTTGACATCCTCGGATGTCCTTGTGTTGCTTCACGATCACGATGCTTTGGATGTTTTATGTCTTTAAGAATAAAAACAAAAAAGCAGCAGCAAAGAAAATGTTTTTGTGTCCATTTTGGATGAATGAAGGTTTGAACATTCTCAGTGTAGCACCAGACGAAGTACAAAATAAGCTCAATTATGGGATTGAAAGAAAAGAATAGAACAGCCTATGACATGCCCCCCAACTGTGTCTCCAAAGAAAAGAAGAAAAGAAACAAACACAGGTAGAAAGTTCCAGAAAGGCACTTAAGTGTGATGATATCCAACGACAGACACAGTAAAAGCTCTTTGAAATGAAAAGTGACTTTGAATCAAAATGTCAAGTTTCTTTTTGTTGAGTTACAGACAAACCCCAGGAAGTTTCTAGAAATATGAAACTGCATCAGATCTTTTACAAAGCAAACGTTTCTCCCAGTCCAGCGTCTCCTCCCAGTGATCCCAGTGCAGTACAGACGCATGATTCCCAACAGCAGTTTGTCCTTTAAATGGTCCCATCACTTTTGGTTTCATCCTTTTAAATGTCAATGTGACCTGAATGCAGCAAACTTTCTGAATCCAGGAGACAGATATATAAACGGTGTTTGGACCCTTAGACAGAATCTAGTATACCTTCATACCAACGAGAAGGTCACAGAGAAAAACACAGAAATATCTCAAACAGAGTCAGAGCCAGCACTCAGAGGGAGAAGCTGATGGAGAAAATATGTTTTCAGGCCCTCTAATGATTGGGATATCACTGTCAACCCATAATGGTTCTCATATGATGAACTCCTGATGGTACAGGTGTTTTGTAAAAAGCTGCTCTGGGTTCGGCGAACCTCCACGACGTGACGAAACATTGACAGGTCTGACGAGCGCTATCGTAAACCAAATATTAAAGGGCAGCTTCAACATTATTTCAAATCTTTCTTCCCTCATCCTGTCAAATACAATTGTAAGGCTCATGTTGGGAGTCGGACAGAGCTTCGTTAAACCAACAACGATTACGCACAACTTCATGCATATTTCTGTCTAAGTTTTATACATCTGAGCCCTGGACAGCAGGAAACTCTGAGCTGCTTCAGATGCTTTCTGCTTTTTCCTTTTTGTGAAAATCCAAAATGTTCTTTTGTTGAACCTTCTGTCTCGTTGTTGTCTGCGACTACAGACGATGTTGTGATCAATGAATGACCTGAAGGTGCAGTTTGTTTGTCATGGTGTAAAGCAACAACACTGTAAAAGCCTTCCGGGTAGAAGGAGATGGACAGAGAGCCGAGCAGGACAACAAGTCAAATCAACAAATCTTCTCCTTCACCACCACGTCACGTGAGCATGGCTGCTTTCTACCTGGGCAGTTGTGAATATGTTTGTTTCCCTGCTTCAGTTCAGACCAACGAAAATCATCTAACGTTTCCTTGCTTCTTCTGGTTTTGGCTTTATGTCTCTTGGTGGTTTGTTCAAGGTCATGTGATCCATCGAAACGTCTCATCGCTGACTTTGTGTTACAGCAGCAAGTCTTCTTCCTTCGTAAGACACTCACGGTCTAACAAAGACGTTTCGGGTTGTGGGTTCGATTCCCTCTGGATTTATTGTGGTGCTGTGAAGGCGCTTTGGATAAAAGCGTCACCAGACAGGCTGACATCTGTGTTTACAGGCATTTCCACACAAACACACTGCAACAGACAAACAAGAAGTTAACACAGTTTAACGTTAGAAGCATTCTGCATGTGTCACTCATAGAAACAAAGCTTTATTTATGTATCACTTAGAGACCAAGTGGCTGTGAAGTAAAGCCACTTCAGGCTGGCTACATTATGAGTCAGTCTTCATAAGCCGCCATATTCTATAATCTATATAGGTCAACAATGTAAACCACACAGAAGAGTTACACAACAACTAAAAGCTGGAACCTAAAGATGCAATGTGTGTCGAGTTTTTCTATTATTATTATATTTAAATACTGAACGTTGATCGGCTCACCTGCAGTCGTCTCCTCCTGTGCTGATCACGTGTTTGTCTTCGTGCGAGAAGCGGATGTTGGTCACATGAGCCGAGTGGCCGAGGTAGCGCTTGTGTTTGGCCTGCAGACATGAAAACAATATTTACCATTTCTTTTCAATAAACAATCAATAAATTATCTGTCATTTAAAGAATGCTGTGATGTCTCTGTTATCTAATCCATCCGGAAAATAAACCGATCATTGAAATACATGGGAGAAGCTGACATTTCTTATGTTTTTATTTTTCCACACTCTTACTCAGTTTGTCCATAAACAGCTCCCATGTGCACCTATATTTATATTCTGCAGACTCTATAGAGTCATGTTGGACAGATCTTTAAGTCAGCCAAAGCTACTTTTGTGCAACGGGGCACTGACAGAGAGCTTCATCACATGGTGCAACAACACCACCTAAAGCTCAGCATCAGAAAAAAGTACTGAGCTTGTGGTTGACTACAATGCTTAATGCTTAATGCAATGCTTTGGATTTGAAATTTCAAAAGCATGGATGCTTTACACACAGAACAAAAAAAAAACCTGGCAGTGTAGAAGATCCAATTACCACAGCTTCAAGATTTCCAATACCAATTACAGTGTTAATAATAAAATGAGAACATACTGAACTTTTGGATATAAAATTTCATCACATAATCATTTTATCCCATTAATAATTAGTGAGCGTAATTAGTGAAGTCATGTTGGCAAAATTCTAATCAACATCCTTGTGTCAAAGTGGATACATACAGACGGACACCATGTAAACATGATGCCTCAGAAAACTGTAACTCACAAACTTCTCTGTGCAGGGGAAGTCGAACAGTTTGATCAGTCCAAAGTCGTCGCCGGTGGCGATGTTCAGGCCGGCGTGAGACACACACGCACAGTTGACTTCAGCTTTGTCTGCGTTTCGTGGCCAAATCCCCAAAACTTCATCTCCCAGGATGCTGTGTGAGAGAAGACAGAAGTCTGAGTGAACTGAGGTTTTGTTCTTTGACTTTGAGGTTTTTTAAAATCAGGTGTGTTACCTGGTCCAGGTCGCCCAGGTGATTCTGTCGATGATGGTCTGGTCGCTCACCAACTTCCCTGAAGGAACCTCAAACACCTGCCGCTTATAAGCTCCTGTGGACACCTGTACACACACACACACACACACACACACACACACACACACAGTAAACAGGTGTCAGCAGTATAAACCAGCATGTTTTGGATAGATTTTTGACCAGCATATATGACTGATAAACGCAGCCTTGTTACGATCAAACAAGTACAAGTGAAGTGCGAGGATTTGAGCAACTTTGACAAGGCCTAGATGACGGACTCTCTAAAATTGCAGCTCCTGTGGGGTGTTTCCAGTACTTATCAAACATCCAAGGAAGGAAAAAGTGGTGAACCGGTGACAGGATCACGGGTGGCTAAAGCTCACTGATACATGTGGGGAGCAAAGGTTGGCCTGTGTGGTCCACAGACGATCTACTGTAGCTCAAATTGCGGACAAAAGTTGGAAAAATGTTGGTTTTGATAGAAAGGGGGTCAGAACACACATAGAGGGCTGTCTAACTACAGACCAGTCTGGCTGATGGGTGTATGTACCTGTATATAACAGCTGTCAGCAGAGAAGTCGAGCTGCAGGATGAAAGCTGGGATGTCGCTGCAGTAAACCAGTCGGTTCAGACTCGGTCCTCCACTCACGTCATAAACATCCACCGTGTTCTCCACCGAACCGACTGCCAACAACCGCCGGTCCGGACTGAACCTGCGCACACATACACACACTTATTGTTTATTACATTTCTAACGTCTGTTGTTTTTGTAAAGGCTGCTTATTTCCGTCTCTCACCGGATGTCTTGAATGGCGACACTGCGGTCTCGTTTCTTTGCCCACATCTTCAGCGAGTTGGCGAGGAGGAGGAGAAACTCGCCGTTCTTCATCCCCACCGCCAGCATCTCCCCGTCTGCGCTGTAGCTCACACACCGGGCTGCGTGGCCCAGACACACCTTGTTCAGCAGTTTCTACAGAAAGATGGTTATAGATGATGATTAGATGATTATATCGAACATCAACCGAGTGAGATTCAGACTGTGTGTTTGTGTGTGGGTGTTTGCCTTGTCAGCGAGGTCCCACAGTCGGATGGTGGCGTCGTCGCTGGCGGTGATGCAGAGCTCTTTAGCCGGATGAGCAGTCAGACCCCAGATTCCTCCTCGAGCATGACTGTCCAGCAGTATGTTGGACGCCGCATTCTTCTCCCCAACCTCAATGATTTCCCCGTCTTTCGTCCCCACCAGGATCTTACCCTGAAGAAGAAGAGGACGGGGTTGATGTGGAGGACAGAAGGAGGACGACAATTGAGGGATGAAGCTCAAAATCAAAAAGTTCCCACCTTGCCTCTGCAGACGGATCGGACGCACTCCACCTGCTGTCCCGTCTCCAGCTGGAACGCTCGACAACGTTTCATCTCCTGATCCCAGAGCTTCACTGCACCGCCCTCCTTCGTCCTTTAAATTTAAAGTTTAGACATCAGAAGTTTTATGCTCTCATCATTGCAGGTACAGAATCACATTGCAAGACGGATTGGTTAGCAAATTTACTCACGGCCTTTCTTTGCCACCGGTGACGATGAGTCCGTCTCTCAGCGTGGTGTACATGGTAAAGACCGGACCTGTGTGGGCCTTTGCCACCACCCTCAGCAGGTAGTGATCCCGCCACACGTACACGTCTCCATTAATGGCTCCGGTGAACGTCAAGTTATTCTGCAAACACATTTAAGAAGAACATTTTTTAAGTGACTGAAGCGTAATAAATATACTGCCATAACTGACTCAAATTCAATATTTTTAATCCAGCTGCAAGCTTCTTACGATGGACTCGCATGCCTCTTAAAAGTTCAGTATCTTTAAGTACTCGTGTTGTTCCTCATTTATGCAGCAGGCAATGATTTCTCTGAACTTTGTGTTGTTTGTTTGTGACATCTTCTTTACGTTGTATTTTAAATTTAGCAAGAATTATCGATGAATCTAACACCTTACGTACTTAATAGTAAACTTCCAAAACAAATATCACCAACTGCAACTGAGATTTAGATTTGTAATTCATTTCCCGGTCAGAGTCACGTCCTCTGTCAGGTGATGTGAGCAGTGAACTCACAGCACCGAAGGCGACAGACAGCATCGTCTGCATCCTCCCGTCCTCCACCGTTCCCACCACGCCCTTCTTGTACATCAGAGCGCCGCCGGCTAGTGTCCAGAACTTTACGTGTTTGATTCCCACTGACACAAACTGGGAGTCAGAGTCTGGACGAAACTCCACCACGAAGATCCGGTCTGGGTGTCCGGCTTTACTGCACACCTTGGATCCTGCAGAAGAGACGCCACGATTATTTCAGTTCAGTATTCTGACACATTCTGATCTCACATTCTGATGGTTTTTGTGCTAATGTGCATGTATTTTCATGGCTATTGATCAGATGACAGCCTGACCTTCCTGCCAGCGCCACACAGTGATGGTGTGTTCGGGTTCCACTCCGACAGACAGCAGCAGCTTCCCTGTGGCGCTGAAGTTGACGTAGCCGACGCCTTTAGTGTGAGGACAGCGAAGGATGGACAGAGTCTGTTTACTCATCGCATCCCACACGTGGATCGAAGGAGTGGTGCCTACATTAAGATCACGAGACGTGAGGAGAGAGGAATATAAATGCGGGTATTTATTGTGCTGCAGGAAGTCACAAAAAGTTGTTGGACATAAACAGAGCAGTTAGAGGGATCAATGCAGCCTACAAACACCCTGAGAACCAGAGTTCAAGATCATACCGGTGGCATCTATTTGCTTTTTTTTCCAGGCAGCCGTTGGCTTCAGTTGATGACACAAACAATCGTCAAATATGCTCTCACATCAGATCTGAGAACTTAAATGTAACGTCTCGTGTATTTCATAGTAACTCTCCCCAACAGATACCCCGACTAGAATTCAATCTAAAAACTGACGGATGATTTGGAAAATGGACTACGCTTGTCTCTGGGTTTCAGGGTGTCTGTCGAGGAGGGGAAAGGCGTTTTTGCAGGTTTGTTTGTTTGTTTTTTACCTGGGAGTTCACTGACGTCACCTGAGGTGTTGTGAGAGCGATGGTGACAAATGAGGCCAGCCAAAACACACACGTACAAAAACACACACACAAAAAAAATAAATAAAAAAGCAGATAAAAACCTGAAGTGAGTTTTTTCAGACAGGCTAACGTCAGCCTTGACAGTTAATAGAGATATTTATCGGTGTATCGGCTACAGTTACAGAGCAACATCATTGAATTATGTGTAATTAAGTACAATATTCTCTCACTTTGAGCTGCTTCGGGCCTCCACTAACTATATCTATCTGGGGGAGTGTTAGTATTTGTACCACAGAGGATTTCAGGCCCAGGGTGTAGGTCCAGAACTGGAGCTGAGCAAGTAGGGTAATGTAATTAGGCTCAGCAGCCTCAATGGACATAATGACGGAGGCGAAAAGACTGAAGGGGACGTAAATCTGGGACTGACAAGACCGACACATCAGCAAAAAGAAAGTAGTACATAACCCCCTTGCCTTTACTGACACCTCCCAAATCATAATTTTCATAATGTGTTCATATTATTAGTTATTTTATC
This sequence comes from Larimichthys crocea, assembly GCF_000972845.2. Taxonomy (NCBI): domain Eukaryota; kingdom Metazoa; phylum Chordata; class Actinopteri; family Sciaenidae; genus Larimichthys; species Larimichthys crocea. The sequence continues at coordinate 23,083,727 of NC_040013.1, forward strand.
CTCTCAGTGGAAAAAAAGTAAAGCAAGCAGGTTAAACATGAAGCAGAGGAGAGAAAAGCAGGACTCATTTAGTACAGACGAGTTAGTAGAGAAACACACTGCCATGCAGAAACACACACACACACACACTCAGTGTACCGATCTGTCCTGTGGCGATGACGTTTTTGTATTTGGGGTGCTGATTGACGGTCAAAGAGAGGATGTCATCGGTGTGTTCCAGGTAGAAACTCTGAGTTCCTGCAGCAGATAAAGACACATAAACACATCACACGTCACATGGTTCGATCTCCACCGTGAACCAAAACATTAAAGTTGTGTCAGGGCAGATAAACAATGAGCTGAAAGTCACTCTAAAGCCAGGAGGAGCTTTAGAGGAGGTTACATGAGGTCAAATGAGTGTGCTGCTGCGGTTACCGTTGCTGAGACTGTGGACAATGGCAGTGGCGGCAGTGTGGAAGACGATGTCTGTGCCGTCGTTGAGGTAGTGCAGGTTGTTACGACAATCGAAGCCCCGGAAACCGAACACGTGATCCAAAACCAGGTCCTACAGACGGAGGAGACAGAAGAGACGGGTAAACAGGAGGACAGACAGACAGAGAGAGAAAGAGAGACAGGCAGCGAGACAGGCATACCTCGACCAGTCTCTTCTTCTTGGAGACGTTGTTCTTCTGGAGTTTCTCTGGGTGAGGTGCTGCTCGACTCACTGGAGGCCTAGAGATCAATCAGTCAGTTAATTGATTAATCAATGAATCAGTCAAAAACAAAAAAGAAAAAGACAATCACACCCCAACGTGCTGAAATCTGGAAGACAGACAGGTGGAGGAACAGTCAGTGAGACAGACATGAGACGGTAGAGACAGACAGGTCAGCCACAGACAGATGGCAGACTGTGAATACTTGTACGTCATGGATTAAAGTAGTGATATTAATGGTAGTATTTGTACTGACACAGTGGAGTTAGTACTTTACAACCTGATCTGTCATAATCTCTGACCTGATTACTGAGTACACGTAACATGTTGCAGTAGTAGTAGCAGCAAAACACTGTTAAACAATACTACAAATACTAATAGCAGTAGTACTAGTGTGGTAGCAGTAATAATAGTATCACGGTTGTCTAATTAACAGTATTAGTAGTGCAGCAAAGCAGTGGTAGTACAAGTAGTAATCGTCTCAGTGGTATTCATAGCTGTAATCATAGTAACTATGTAGTACCTGTAGTACTTGAAGTACTGGCAGTGTTAGTAATATTAACTAGCTAGTAGTAACTTTAGCAATGCCAGTGGGAGTACTAGCAAAAGAAGTAGTAATAGTAGCACCGGTAGTGGTAGTAGTAGTAATAATAATAGTAATAGTAATAGTTGTAATGATAACAGTAGTAGCAGCAAAAAGCAGCAGTAATGTAAATAGTAATATTTACAGTAGTAGACACAGTAACAGGAGTAACGATATCATAAGAACTACTCTGTAGAATAGTAGTAGTTTTAGTAATAGCAGTAGTAACAGTAGTAGTTACTGTACAGTAGAAGTAGTATTAGCAGTGATAGTAATATTAACACTAGAAATAGTAACGTGAGCTATAGTAACAGAAGTAAGAGTAGACTCAGTAACAATACTACATTATTATGGTACTACTTTAGCTGGAGTGACAATCTCAGTGGTACTAGCGTGACAAAGTATTTGTAGTAGTGCTAGTGCGATAATAGTGATATCAGTAATGGGGAAAATACTGTAAGAGAAAAAAGCAAAGGAAAAATTAGTATACTGTAGTAGTAGTATTTGTTGTAATATCTGTTTTTGTAACAATAGAAGTACTATAGGCAGTAGTGGTGGTATTACTACTTGAAATAATAACAGCAGCAGTTGTATTGTGGTACTACAAGTAGTAATAGCAGTTATACTAGCATGGTAAGTAGACGTGGTAGTAGTAATAGTATGGCAATAAAAGTAGTAGTAGCAGTCAACTACGTCATAGAAACTACAAATAACACTATCATCAGTACTCATTAATATAACTATAAAAACTATATTCACCCCTCTGATGAGGACAGTGTGAGGTAATGCCAACAGGACTGTGGTACAAATACACACACACACACACACACACACACACACACACACACACAAAATGAGGCACCACAAGGACAAACAGTAAGTTTGACAGGTGGGCAGGTGTTACCTGGATCCCCTGGACAGCAGAGGGACAGAACCAAGGTACAGAGCTTTAGAAAACACACACACACACACACACACACACACACACACACACACACACACACACACACACACACACTCAACATACACACACACACAAACCCCAACATCATGCCTCAGATAAATTATAATGTGACTGGCAGTGGCTATAGCTACATGCTGACGTGCTTTCTGTTTGTTTTCGGGCTGTCAGGCTAACATGCTCTCGGAGCACGGCGGCGGGTGTCAAAGTTCAGCCCAGTTGAACCCGACGACGACGGCGAGTGCATTGTGTCTGTAAGGGCCTCAACATGCACAGGCAGTCCTCAGTCCTGGGTCAAGAACAAACTGTGATGACCTGACTTTGTTCCTGCTACAGGGAGATTTTTTAGGGTCCCATAGAGTTGATATAGTTGATACTGAACCCGACTTTTGGACAACCACATCATGCTTTGTGGGATGGAAAATGTTTTCTGCTTTTCCCTCTGAGGTTCTTTGGCTGCTCGGCCTTCAACTCTCAGAGTTGCTCGCTTGCTTGGTGTTTGGCTGTCCATATTCATCACAGTGGTAATAAACTCTGAAACTGGGGCCGCTAAAAAACACTAAAATACCGATTTCTATGCAACGCTGATGCCTTAAGACCGTCTAAACAGGGCTTTGGATGCTTCTTTGCAGAAAGCTGTTCGAGTGGGATGAAAGAGTGATAACAGAAAACGAGTGCAGGCTGTGGAGGGAGCGCCTCGGATAACACAAAACACAAATATGATGGATCAAGGAGGATTAGAAGGAGGAGAGAAGAGACACGGGAGGAGAGGGAGAGGAGGAACAAACTCGGAGAACGTCAAGGATGAGAAGAACTGGGAGGATCAGAGAAGGCGAGAAAGAAAGAAAGAACACAAAGAACTGAGTGACTTAAACATTAGAAACACTTTATTCTGACAACAAACAATGAAGAGAATGAAATCAATAAATGCTGTGATTGAAATAGTATTCTCTGATGCTTACACTACAGCTGTGCAGACATAAAAACTGTATATAGAGAAGTCCTTATGTGGCTTTCTCTTACTGAAGGTTTGATCTAGTGTCTACGATAGAACCTGATTTTATTTTGAAATGTGTCATGGTTTCTCTCTTCTTTGTGAACATTTTAGCTGTAGTCTGACATGTTAGTCAAGTTATTTTCTTCTTCTCTCTTGCTGTTTTTGTGATGACCTATATGTAACTCATTTATCATCTATCGTCTGAACATCATCTACACGATAAGTATCGGGTCATACTTACTTGACAATGCCCTGCCTCCAGGGGAATGCAAGTTAAAACACAACAAAGATATTAAGAGTTTCTACAAGCAAGGCCACAGAGCAAGCAGCAACACTCATGAAGTAAGGGCACCACAAAGGGACAAATGCATGTGTCTTTGGGTTAGAACCACATGAGGGTACCAAGAACTTGACGAACCAAAACCTGGAGCTGCCCGAACCTGGAAAATGTATCTTACTACTCTGTAAGGATAAACAGATAGACCTCGATTTGTGGAAAAAGAAGATTTTTGTGTGACCATTGTGAAGGTTCAGTCTCTTCACTCTGAGTCTTGGGAGGCATCTCTCCAGTATTTTGAACTTGGGGTGCAGTACCAGTATTTTAGCACTAGATGTCGCTGTTGCATCTTGTTTCTGTTGCTTTTTACGTCTTTGTGATTCATAATAATATTTGGTTGTTAAACATGTTTCAAGATTGGACAACTGTACCCTTCAGAATAAATTTGTACCTTTAAGGTGGCCCTTTGCTGTTGAGTGTTTTGAAGACAGAAATTCACCGACGTCAAAACTATAACAATCTGTTAGCGTGCGCACAACAAACTGAGCCATGAAGCTTTAATAAAAGGGACAAAACAGAAGTAATCGATCATGCAGAAACGTTCATTCATGCATGAGATGCAAAATCCTTTTGATTGAAACACACACACACACACACAAGTACATACACTCAATACATACAACACACTAACCAGTAGATGTGATAATACGCACAGTCTCAGGGTCAACAAAGCGTAAATTAAAGTGATATCACAGCTTTTAACTGTTAATTGTTTAAAGTTTAAAGCTGCACCAGGAGCTCATACAGACCAGAGAAAGATCCACAAATGTGGGATCTAATTCCTCCTTTAATGAAAGCATTTAAAGCCCCATTGTGTAACATTGTACTGTTAAACAGATGACTTTCAGAACCACAGACTTCAGGGAGTGTGTGAGCTTCTTATGTCAGTCTGAATGCCAAAATCACAGCAACAACAATCTCTTATTAGCTTACAGTTCAGACTCTCCTATCAACAACTCGCATATACTGAGTTGTTGAAGTCCCTCCAAGGTCCAGCAGGTATGAGGAAGATTCAATGCTTTCTTCACGCTCACCTAGAAGCTGCCTAACCACAGGCTGGGTTTTTTATGACTTGTATTTTTTTTTTATTTGTAACGATATAATGTACAAATACATCTTACATCCTTTCCCGCTACTTACTCCCACTCTGTGTACAATTCAGTGACGCGGCTTCATGGAAGAAAGTTTAAGAGAACAGATGAAATAACATGAATACACATATTAATCCTGAGTGCAGGTCAATACTTTATGAACATAAATCCTTCTGAAAGTTATTTATGTGCCTCCACCATACCCTCACTCTTGTGCACTTATATTTAGCCCATATTTATTTAACAGTCTTTGATATGATTTAAGCTTTTGCTGTTATTGACTATTTGAGACTTTCTTGAGAATTTACAGAATATTTCCTCACTGTCCTGACATGTGTTCACCCCTGTCAATGCCACAGGGGGGCGCCAACATGCAAAGTTGTCTGGTGCAGCTCTAAACTCTGGACCCAAACTGGGTTAATGAATCTGGTGATTAATCTGTTTAAATTTAATCTGTTGTTATGGTAACCATGTGCATGTGTGAGTGTGTGTGTGTGCATACCTCTCCTCAGCAGACAGCTCCTTCAGCTGTTGGTGAGGTTTGGTTCCCGTCATCTCTCTCATGCTGACAGCGTACATCTTTGTGGTGTAATCCACGGTCTTCTCCCGTGCGACGTCACTGTCGTAGCCTTCACACATTAAACACAATCATGAATTGGAGTTCTGCAACCTAAGCTTTGAGTTTGCAAACCATGTTCATCTATTGAGAAAAGGTGAAGTTGATCTATGGCCTGTGAGATTTTGTCGTCTTCATTAGATGAAGATGACAACTCTATGGATAAGGTTTGGTTAGAGGAGGATCATAGGTTTGGGTTTAGTAACACCCACCTCCATCCTCCTCGATGTCGTCGTCCGACTCCTCGCTGTCCACGGGCGGTCGGTTGTCACGACACAAAATTCCATCCCCCTCTCCACCGACGCCGCCTCCTCGCTCCCTCACCCAGATCATCAGGGCGGTGTCGGCCCCGCCAACCGTCAGCAGGGTGGAGTCGTCCTGAGCCCAGCGGACGTTGGTCACCTGGGCGCTGTGGCCAACGTAGCGCTTAAAACGAGCGTACTGACCCTGAAGAGAGGAGGAGATGTTTATCTTCTAAAAGTTCACATGTAAAGTGTGAATCTACACAGTGACATGTGACTCTGTCGTCTGTCGTACTCGAACAGGGTAGCTGAACAGTTTGAGGAAGCCGAAATCGTCTCCGGTGGCAAGCAGTGTTCGATCTCTGGTGAGCGAGGCGGCGTTTATGTCGGTGATGTCGCTGTGCGTCGGCCAGATTCCCTCGCAGCTTGAACCTAAAACACACGTCCAACTGGACCACTCAATCCGCTCCAACTACAAACACACACACACACACAATCAAACAATCACACATAAAAATATAGAAAGAATCCTTTTTGATCCGCCGAGGAGAAATTCACAGACCTCAGAGTTTCTGATAGTTTGTCTTTTTCCTCTCGGGGCCTCGAAGAAAAGTTGCTCCTTGGCTCCTGTGTTCACCTGCAGCAGTTTACCTGCAACACACAGACGTTTGAAAGAATGAAATTTCAACTTAAAAAACCTCCTGAACTCAACTTCAACAACAACTCAAGATGGCATGGTGGCTGGATTCAGATAGTTGCACTACGTGGCTCCTCAGCTCTTGTTTCTTCTTCATAGCAGGAAAAACTTCCCTGTTCTGCTTCTTCAGAAAGATCTTTTTTTACTCTGACTGTTGACGTGAAGCCAAAGTCTTTCAAATACTCGGTTGGGAGGCGTACAAAGCTGCAGCAGCCGACTTCCTCTGGATAGGTTGTTGGCTTTCTGCCACTAGTTGCTGCATGCTGCAACTTTTCCCTGTCAGCTCGACTAACAAGACAATTTGATTGCCAACCACAAGATGTCAGGTCTCAGTGGTGATGTTAGTGGGGAACCTTGGCTGCTTGTGAATGAGATTTGTTCTTATTGACCATCTCATTTTCTGGAGCCCAGACTGATGTTCTGTCCTTGGTGGGACAGTCCTGCACCGATTGTCCCACCGTTACAAACTGGACAAGCTGATTCTGGTGACATTTTATTCGCCAAAACTCTCATGCTCTCTGTGAGCAGTGCCAGACTCCTACTGCTTACCCGACTTCACGCCCCATGAGGAGCATTTCAGAAGTGTTTTACCCACCAGATTCTGGGTGTTTTATTTTGAAAACTGACCGGATTCTCGATGCCTTTTTGTGTCCGACTTCCTGACAGCTCCATCTGCTCTTTGCTAATTAACACAGTTGGTTGTCATGGTTCATTCAAAAATAGATCACCGGCCATTTCTCTGCCAAGCAGAGCGCGGAGATCCTTCTGGGGCGCTTCTAAAACCTGCTGCGGCGCTTCTGTGTGGAAGCACAATCGTTGTCTAGAACGGCTGCGATCAGCAGTCATGCCCGGTGAAATCAAACTGCGAGCACCTGGTCGTGCCACCTCCTGTCTTGGCTGCATTGCAAACAGGATATGGTGGAGATTTCCCTGGGCCAACAGTTCTCCTTTGGGCCCAAACCAGTTTGCCAGATTGGCTGGGCTAGGAAGCGTGTCAAATGTGGCTCTGATTAAAAGGCTCAGTCTTGCCAGAGGGTTGTTCCACAGGTCACCCCGTCCCACTGGCCTTGGGAGGATGCCTTCTCAGCTGTCCACCGGCCTTGCTGACATTGGCTAACAGACTTTATCAAGAGCTTGTCATCCTCCATTCTTGTCACTTCCATGACCATCAACTTCTGTTGCTTTAGATCAAAACTTCCCGTCACAGATCGCATCTTCCTCGTTGGATTCTTTCTTGCTGTAAACGACCTCTGCACACTGAATGAGCATCAGATAAAGAGAGAGCACTGTGCGTTACCTCGAGCGTCCCAGTCGATGTGTGTGATGTAGCTCGACGCTCCTTTACAGATGCCCACTCTCTTGCTGCTCAGCACGTTGTAGATGTCCACGAAGCTGTCGTGTGACGCCACAGCCAGGAATTTACCGGAGTCTGAGAAAATGTCAGATAAAAGTGAGGATGAGTTGATGTATTTTTTTAAAGCAACATTGTGGAACTTTTATACCATAAAATATCAGATTTCAAATCATGCTGATGCCACACAGACGCGTAATGAGATGTATGTCACTGCTCATGTAGAGCGAGGCCAGTGTAACAGGGCTCAGCATCCTCTATGCGCATAATGACAGAGGTCAATCTGCGACTGACTTAATCGTTGGTGATAGCTTCATGAAATAATAGGCTTAAAAGACAGACGCCGAGCTGGGCTTAAGTTAATTAGCTGGCTGCTTATGTTGCTGCAGTTGCTTGATGTTTGTGTGTGTGTGTGTGCGTGTGTGTGTGTATACCTGGAGTGAAGCAGACGTCAGAGATGGCGTCACGTCGGTGATGGAAACTCAGCAGATCCTCCAGCGTGTCAGCGTTCACCACCAGCACGCCGCCATCGCTCAGACCGACTGCCAACGCCTTCCCGTCAGGAGAAAAGGCACAGCACCGACCACCTGGAACACACACACACACACACACACACACACACACACACACAGTTACCTTGATGATTAATAATTTAGGTAATCAGTTGGTTTAGTAACGTGTTGATTTGAGGATTCCTAGACTCAATATTCTGACGTCCTTGTGTGGGATGTGAATGAATCTCAAAAACCAATGGATGATTAGTAAAACAGTGGCAGTCTGATCCCTTTATCTGACCTCTCTTCAGTTTGCGGACGGCCACCATGCGGTGATTGGCTGATGTCTCCCACAGTCGCAGGGTTTTATCGTCGCTGACGGTGGCACAGACGGGGAGGAGAGGGTGAGAGGCCAGACCCCAAACCTCACCTTCCATATGACCCTGCACACACACACACAGAAACAAATGTGGATATTCAGAGACTTTCTCTCTCATCCAAGAGGCTTCTTAGCTTCTGAGGAAGAAATGAAGAAGCTGCCAAGTCCAGCCGCTCCAGATTCTTCTCAATGGACGACTGAGATCCTTGACAGACCTGTGTGTGTGTCAGAAGTGTCCACACGATGGCAGTGTTGGATAGAAGAACTTCTACTGTTTCTGTACGAGACAACTGCTTCACTTCTAATCCAACAGTTATGACTCCGTTCACAACAATTAGATGAACCATAAAGACCGACATAGAGAGTCACAAAACTACTGGCTCAGGTCTAATCACGGGATGGCTGCTGAAACAATTCAGAAACTAATTAACACACAAACATGTTTATCATTAAATAGTGCTAATTATTGTAACATGATTTTAAGTCATTAGTGCGACAACAATTCAGAGGTTTTTCTTATTTCCCTTCACTTCTGAAACCAAATTTACTGCAAGACACACACACACACAAACACACACACACACACACACACACACACACACACACACACGTCAAGTCACCACACAATGCTGCAACATCTAAAAGCTCTGAAAGTTGCATCACACAGGAAACACACAAATAAAACAAACACACTAAATTTAGTTAATCTAGATAATGTCTCCTCTGTGTGTGTGTGTGTGTGTGTGTGTGTGTGTGTGTGTGTGTGTGTGTGTGTGTGTGTGAGAAACTGCCGATCGATTTGCAGCAGTCGGCCCTCCTCACCATGGAAACAGGTGCCGCACCAGACTACCAGACATTTAAAAATACACGCACACACACACATGCACGGCGTGAATGAGCTAAAAAACGATCATAGAAATATTGATTAATTTGATTAAGACCTGAAAGAATTGATTTAAACGAGCAGTCTCACTACAAAACCCATTTATAGCAGCTGTTCTGGCACTTTCGATCAATATCACATGCCCTTCCTCCCGGTTGTCATGGAGATGTAGACGTTCCAAGAACGAGCGAGCTTTCAGTCTTAACTTTTAGGTCAGCGCGAACGAGACGAGGACGATCATGAGATGAGATCGAAAGATCCAGAACAGTTACGAGCTGTGACTGTTTAAACCATCATTAGTTAGAAAGTAACAGCACCTGAAGCACCAAGTCTTGTTGCTATGGTTACGTGCTGTTTAAGATGCCCTGAGCTCTCCGAAGTTAAGCTAAACTGTTTGAATAGTGGACACCACACACACATACACACAGACACACACACCACACAAACCTGCACCAGCAGTGTCATTGGTCCGGTCTTGTCGATCTCCAGAACTTCACCGTTTTTTGTTCCCACCAGGATGTGACCATGACCCAGAGTGATGGCTCTGATGGACGGGTTGTCTTCCAGCAGCAGGCCTGCACACACAACAAGTCCTTTAATAGTCAGTAGACGTGTAGATATTCATGAAGACTCTCTTATCCAAGAGGGCTTCTTCAGCTCTTGAACACTCACAGAACAATGACCCGGACGACTGAGATCCTTCACAGACAGGCAAACTTTGTAATGGTGTGTGTCACCATGTGTCCACCTGATGGCAGTGTCGGATAGAGGAACTTCTGCTGTTTCTATATGTGACAACAGTTTTGACTTTGTTCATCATAATCTCATGAACCATAAAGGCTTGACATGGTCTCAACTGACGACCGACCACGAGCCACAAAACTGTGCTGGCTCAGGTCTGAGCCAGAACTTCAGCAAACACTGCTAAGGGCTTTAATGGTCACACCTCCTCTGCATGTCTATAAATATTATTTAATACTCATTTTAGTAAATAAAGAAGAATTATTGCATACAATTTAACGGACCAGTGTGTAGAATTTAATGTCGTCACCATGTCACAAACTGTACTGGCTCAGGTCTAATCTAGTTAACTAGTTCAGGGAACAGAGAAAAATATGAAATTGTATTAACTAGTTACTGAAAAAAGTCTAAGTTGCCCACCCATTTCCAGAGTGGTTAAGATTCAGAGACGGACTTAACCAGGCTTAAAACCAGGTCTATAGCCACTAGTCATTTACACCTCAAAGGAAAGCACACTGGTTAAAATAAGACCCATAACCTCTGATTGTTTAAACCTTTAAAAGGGTTAGGGGCAGGGAACTGGTCTACGCCCAGTGGAGAGTAAATAATCGAATAAAACAGCAACATAAAATGAAAAGCATCCATAAATGACACAACATCAATATTCAAACTCTGCTATTTAACGGAGATAACTAGATTTAAGTGGTATAATAACTGTAATAACTAGACAGATGAAGTTTAAGGCCAGCCCTAGAATGGCCAAATAGGTTGAGGTTATGTTGTTGTTAGGTTGAGGTTATGTTGTACCTTTCGAGCCCGGGGAAAGCGCTGCTCTCTTGATGGCGTACGTCTTCAGACAGCGGTCAAACATGTCGTCCCAAAGCTCCACCACGCCGTCCTTCCCACCCGTCACAAAACCCTGAGAAGAAATTATTTTATGAGTTATTGATGAGTGGTACAGATCTTGGCTCTGCCACGACAAAGCAGAAATATGACAACCAGACTGATGCTTCAGCTTTCTCTCCCTACACTTTCTTCTCCCTCCCTTTCTTTCTTCCTTCCTTCCTTCCCTGCTCCCTTTCTTTCTCTGTGTGCTGTCATCTGTCAGTCTCGTCACCCTCTCCTGTTTTTTCTCTCACGTCCTCCCACACTCAGCTTGAGATCTGTTTGATGTTTCTTCTGAAGACTCTCACACAGTCGATGTTGTTGGAGAGAGTCTTTTTGGCTTCAAGAGTCACAAAACATTCCCTAAACACTGATGATGATAATAATAATTATTATTCTGTAAGAAAATACAGCCTCTTATCAAGTCACATTTGGCGAGAAAAGATCAGTTTAAAAATAAAATATAAAATAAAATATGAACTTCCTTTCAAGACTACATCTATAGTGAATTATGAGGGCAAATTATAATGCATTCATAATGCTTTATGATACTCATAAACATATATAATGCTTTCTGATGCACAGTCATAAAACATTGTGACTTGTAATGATTTAGTGTCTGGTAGTTACTTTTGTCTGCCACAACAACTGTGTCTGTGTTTAAATCAGCCTCCGTGCTTTAAAGCAACATTATGTCATTTTTCTACCATAAAAGATTAAAAAAACAAACTCATTTTAAATCATGTTGATGCTACACACTTAATGGCGTCTGTCATTTGCACGTCTGTTCTTGCATGATGTAACTTTGCGAGAAATATGTAATGCTTCATGGCACACACAGTGCACTGTGAGCTTGTGGCACCAGGGGAGTGTTAGTGTTTTGTTTACACCACCGGGACGTAGAGGAGCTGACGGGGAGTGGAGCAATTGTCGTGACAGAACCCGAGCTGGGCAAGCGGGCAACGTAACCTAGCACAGCAGCCTCTATGGACATTGTGACAAAGTAGAAGCAACTGAAGGGCACGTTGACGGAGGAAGTTAAAAAGAGAAAAAGTGAGAGAAGACTGACTTTTAGTCCGGTGAGAGCTTCATGAAATATAAGCGAGAAAGACACTGAGCTGGGTTGGACTACTAAGTAGTATTAGCTGGCTGCTATGTCTTATGCTGTTGCACTTAGTTTTTCCCCTAGTTTTTTATCATAAGTAATATAATCTTAACTAATGAACACCTACAGCTGTCCATATTACAGTGGTATTATACTGAAAAATCACAGAAATAACAATTCATACGTAATGTTGCTTTAAAGGACGTGAAAACAATGAACAGAGAGAAAGAGCGACAAGAAAGAAAGAGGAAACAGATGAAAGGAGAAATGCTGAGCACAAAAAAATATTTAGACGTTCCCGTTCAAAAAGAGAAAAGACGAGAGTGTAGACGAGACTCAAACACACACACACACACACACACACACCAACGTTGAGCTGACAGAATGTAAAGGCATCATAAGTAGGAGGAGGATCGTCTGGAGAAGCAGTCACACTGTTTTAATCAAAACCTGTTTTCATCCGAACACTGCAGTGAGTCACACACACACACACACACACACACACACACACACACACACACACACACACACACACTTTATTCTCAGCTGATATTCATTCACTTTAGTTTTTAATAATGATGAAAGGTCAGTCTGTGGTTGTTCACTCATGAAGTCTTAGTTTTGAAATTAGAAAAACTGTTAACAATCACAATAAGATAATAAGATAAACATATTCATTAGTATGATTGGGTGGTAATTATCTTTACTCAAGTCTGTGAAGGTTGTCAGTCGTCCATGAAGATGTTTGACCAGTTCAGACAGACTGGTGGGGAAACCCATCAATCAACCCTTGGTGGGATCTCTCTCACACACACACACACACACACACACACACACACACACACACACACACACACACACACACACACACACACACACACCTGTCCTTCTCACCTTGTCGAGGGAGAACATGGCGAACACGGGTCCATCGTGGGCTTTGACTGTTTTCAGCAGCATCGGTTCTTTCCAGATGTAAACGTCTCCTGTGGCGGCGCCGGAGAACACAAGCGCCTCGCTGCGACCATAACACACCGACATCATCGTCTCCGGACGGCCGATGCTCCTGAATGCACCACGCCTGAAGGTCAGACCGCCACCTGGAGGACAGACAGAGACGTACTTGAACGTTACTGTGAACCTTGTGACAAAAGCATGATGATTTTTATTTTCAGGTGATTATACACTAATGAAAACATAATTATGAATATATAATAATCTGTAAACAGAGCCCCCTGAATCTGACACGCTGGCCCTTTAACTGGCTCTTTTGGGGCGCCGGCTGCTGCAGCAGCAAAAGGTCAGCAAAGGACAACAGAGAATAAATGACTTGATGATGTGAGAATATTGGGACTTACAAACGGCAAGTGTAGCACCAGAATATAATAAAGTGTCAAGTTACAAATGAGGAAAGAGGAATTTACACCCCTAAACCCCAAAAAGTCATTACAGCACAACAGCTAATGTTATCCTCCTTTCTCGGGCATGAATCACTTTTTCCTCTGAACTTCACCCTCAGGTCAAACTTTCACATTCAAAAGATTTCCAAGCACATGAATGCTACTGCGCTGCAGGAACAAGAGTGAGTGTAATGAGGGTACTGTGTTAACTATCAATCTGTGTTAGGCTGATGTCAGAGTCAAACATCCTTCCCTGAACTTTACCTGCGTGTTGCCAGAACTGGATGTGTTTGATTCCCACTGTGACCAGTTTGTCCATCAGCATGGGATTACACTTCACCACAAATATCTTCTCTTTATGACCCCTGCAGGAAAAACAGACACAAGTATGCAGCAAGAATGCAGAATAAATATGTACAGAAATGAAATAATAATAAATAAATAATAAAAATGAATGAGGTTAATTAACATTAACAGTAATTGAAAGTATAAGACAGTAACTCTTATCTGCTGCCCTGTTAAAAGCAGCAGTGAGGGCGGTGATGTGAGTCTCAGCAGTAATGGGAGCTGTTTCTGTTGTAGCAGTAGTAGTGATGGTGTCAGCAGGTGTAACACTAGTTGCACTTCTACTACAACAACAGATAAACGTACCAGTAATAGTAGCAGCTGTGGTAATAAAAGTAGGTCTAGTTGTAGCATACTGACCTTGCAGCATTTTTTTTTTTACTGTAGTATTAGTTGTGGTTTTGTTTTAAAGTACCTGGCAGTAGCGAGTTTCTCTCCCCTCTTCCAGTCCCAGACCACAATCGAATGTCCGTCATCGACTCCCACTGACACCAGACTCTTTCCATCAGCTGCAACAGGTGAGAAAATGGGAATGTGTGCAGGTATTAGGTCATTAAACAAAGTATTGGACATGTTTATGATGATTCAGACTGAAAGGTGAGGACTCTTAGAGGTGGTATAAACTCAAATCAGTCCTCATAAAGACACACCCAAGATACCTGAGAAGTCCAGAGCACACACTCCTCTCTGGTGGAAACCTTTCAGCAAAGAGAGACACTTCAGAGTTTGGATGTCCCACACATGGATGGCTGGGTCCCTCCCCACCTGCACACACACATCAGATCCTTCACGAATCCGCTAAATGATTCAAATATTTACAGATCCTTTGTATGTGTGTGTGTGTGTGGGTGTGCACCTGTCCCGTAGCAGCATAGTCCTTCAGCGGGTGGATGCTGAGGCTCAGGATGTCGTCGTCGTGACCGAGGTAGAAGCGCTGGCTGTGCAGCTGTCGGTTGTAGACCACGCCTACCGCCGCCACGTGGTACAACACCTCCCCGCCCTGAGTGTAGAACAGGTTGTTCCTGCAGTCGTAACCACGGTACCTGCAAGAAACAGTGACAGTGGTTAACAGTGACACAAATTTCAAATAAGAAATTTAAGGGGTAAGTTATAGGAAGTTTTACATCCAATCACAGTAATGATGTTAATAAATAAATAAATCAATGCACTGACAACTTATTGATATTCATGCAGTCGTGATCTTGACTGGTCTTGACTAAAGAGTGTAAAAAGGATTCTGAGACGAGACTACCTATCAAAAAGTAGTCTTGAGAACTTCACTACATTTGTCTGACAGCTTGAGTTAGTTACTAAAATCTCTACACATAAAACTTGATGAATATTTTGCTCTAAATTAAATGACCCAACAGTTTATACAAGCACAACTGAAACTGTTAGTTAATTGATTCATTAGTTGTTTAGCAGAAATCGAACAATCAACTCTTTCTTTTCAACTGTTGGTTGATGAGCTCCACCTCAACTCCAACAGTAAAATCCTGCTTTTACATGAATGGATGGGTTAGAACCAGCTAATCAGATCAGATATAACAGCAGACACACACACACACACACACACACACACACACACACTGACAATCTGATATGTTACCCGTGCACAAACTGCAGCCGGAGGCCTTGGTCTGGTCCTCTTTGTCTCTTCAGAGATCCGACCTGCTGTTTCTTCTCTCTGCTCTGCTGTCTCAACTGAGGCAGGTCTTCTTTATACACCTACATAAACACACACACACACACTCAAATGTTATTGTCCCACACCTACAGAAAGGCTGTTTCGTTATCCAACATGTTCATATGAATCATTTAACTTTTTTTTAAAAACCTTACCAGCTGTAGAGCTTGTTTGTTGGTAACAGAGGAAACATTAAGTTTGGGAGAAGTAATGTGATGGAAAATTTCACTGCAAACCGCCTTTTAGATGAATAATTCTGTCCTCATTGTGGGACAAGTGAAAGGTCAGGCGGCTCATTAAAATTGTTATGAACAATCCTGTGGAGGCACGTTAATATCCACGGCTAATTTTATGTCGGATGTGTGTCTGGATGAGGAGTTGTCAAGGTGTGAGGTTAGAATCAAATCTGAACACACAGACATGGTAAATTATTTTTTAGATTCCCTGTGACTGAATAAACAAAATATATTTTTTATTTATGATGTCTATCATGGGTAAATATGCATAAACCTGTTCAAAGATGCAAGAGAATAACACACTTGCCTCAGAATTGTCATATTTTTACGTTTTTTTTTTTCCAGCCTCAAAGTAATCCAGTGTTGCTGAATCCATAGCAACACTATACTCACTGTTCAGATCTCTTAAAGCATTATGAGGGTTGTAATTTAAAATCTTATAATTGTGGAGAAGATGAAGAGCAATAAGACCAAGATCAACAATCTTTGACATTACAAAGTCTACTCGGCATTGTGTGGCCTGGCCATAGAAATCTGACTGCAACTGTAAGAACGTCTAACGCATTCATCCATGAATCGTCAAATAATAAATCATCTCTACGAAACCCTTCATTAAGACACAATCATCAGCTTGACGTTAGCACATGACATGTAGTGTTCACACAGCTCTCTGCTTTTCTTGGTTGGTTAGAGAATGAAACTAAACACATTCTGTAGTGTTTTCGCCCTCAGCAGAGAGTACGCCTGCTCATTTTCCATGCAAATTATTCTGTTGAGGGTGAGTTGGCGTGTTTCAGCCGTCTGAGAGTTTCACAGGGAGAGACTTTGCTCCCAGGAGGTTTGGGACTGGCAGCGCTCCACTTTCATGCTGCTTTCCATCTACAAAACTGCATATTTCTGGAGCGTCATGGTGGTTCAGCGCTGTCAGTTACAGAGCATTTCAACGTGACTCGTATCTAGACTCCCCATTTTGTCCACGTTTCTTATTTTCTCTTCACTTGATAATTATTTAAGAATTAAAATCTTCTACCTCCAGAGACATTCAATCCTCTTTTGACCATTTACCTCTTCTGTTTATCTTATTTTCGTAATCATCAAAATGTAAAATAATCAAAATATCACAATATGAAGTGTTGCAAAGGGGTTGTAAAGCACTGCTTACGAGAGTCATACATTTACAGCTCAAAAAAACAGTCTACAGTCATGACTAACATTCACAATAATATGCTGATGCTTAGCAACACTTTCACCATCTTCGTAATTACATTTTTACAACTGAGACTGAAGAGAATGTTATTAGTTTTGCAGGTTTTGTCCTAAAGTATTTGAAATTTTGAAAACAATTTTTGAAACATTTGAAATTTGATTGAATGATTTGAATCATGAATGGACCTGGACCACATTTCACGGCAATCCATTGCAAATTCAAAGGTGTACAGTTTTAATAGCTTGTTATTAAAAGTTATGGCTAAAGTTATTAGGGCTTCATCTTCTGGGGACTATGAATACTAATCCAGAAGGTGACAAGACAAGTGTATTAAATGCCAAAAATATCAACCTCAGGAGGAGATATCAGTGGATCACCAATTTTAGTAGGATTATGGGAATCTATGAAATGATTGTTGAGGATATTTGAGGCTGGAACAAAATGGTGGAACCCAAAGCAATGCCGTTAGGAGGGAAAGAAAATGGCGTAAATGAAGGGAAAAAAAGAGAGGAGGAGGAGGAAACTGAAGAGTTGGTCGGGAAGTAGGACAGTAAGAGAGGGAGAAGGGAATAGGGAACAAAGGATAAGGGAATACAGTAGAAATAACAATTTCCTGCTCTTTCTAATTAAACTTTCTGATAAGTCTTTATTTTTGTCTGTAAAACACACACACACTCACACACACACTCCGAGCTCTATCTATACGCAGCACATTATTGTGACATTGGTGGCGCCTGACAAACAGTAGTTATAAGGACGTCTGCCAGGCAGCATCTGGCATTGGAGATAAGGCGTGTTTCAGGATTGCCATGGCAACCACTCCGAGCCCCGCTGTGGCTGGTGGGAATGGGAACAAGGAGCAGTGGAGGCATTAAACACACAGTAGTAAAAACATTCATACATGTCCAAAGCTGCTCTGGGAAACAACTTTGGAGCAGCTGAGGGTTCAGTGTCTTGCTCAGGGGTTTGGGATCACCATGGAAACTACTACCAAGAAGTCCCAAATGGTCGTACCTGTCTGTCATAGTTGATCTGTGTTTCCTGCTCAATGTCGGAGTCGAGCTCCGGCACATCTGACACATCGCTGTCCGACTCTTCGCTGTTGGAGTCCCCGTGGCTGTCTACAGAGGAGACACAGAAACAGACAGACAACAACAACAATCAAATGTTCATCCCAAACATTTATTACGTTACAGAGGGTTAGTCTAATGCTGTATCTTGTGCTTTGATCCTGGTTTTAACCTTTGTTAAACCTCATTATTATTGTCTATCAACAAACCACTTAAGGCCATCACAAGGACTCCTAAAACATACTCAAGGAAATCTGGAACCATCTATCTATAGGACCTTTCTAACTTTTATGGGAATCTCTCAATGAAGAGAAAGAGGGTTCCTTTACAGAGATCCTCTAAAGCCTATTCAAGAAAACTTGGAATTAGAAACTTGGAAATCTCGTGAGAAGAAAACCAAAGTACACATATGAAAACCTCTAAAGGCTCAGAAGAACCTGAACGATAGAAACTCTCGCAATGAACACAAGGACTTCATAGCAATCTCTGAAACAACCCACAGGACCCTTGAAACTTATATTAGGACGCAGAAAGCCTTCTCAATACACTCTCATTAGGACTGCTGTAGCCTACTCCAGACGACCTGGCAGTTATTGGACGCTTGAAACTCTCACAGGGACCTCTAAGACATACCCAAGAAAACCTGGAATCTATTTTCAAAAGGACCTAACCCAATATACTTTGGATTCCCATGAGGTCTGCTCAGAGTCTACTCAAAACAATCTGGCAGCTACTGGACCTTTGAAACCTCCAGAACCAAGAAACCAATTAGAGAAGTGTTGTCTACCCTTTGTAACTTACTTGAAAGACTCATTTGTTCCTCATCATCTATATGTATACCTTGTATGTTGAGATCCAGTCCTCCGTTCATGACCGTTTCTGGTATAAACCTCCACTGGAAGAGGGCGTGGTCAGCACCACCCGTCGTCAGCACCCACTGCAGGTCATGTGACCAGCGGACGTTTGTCACATGGGCTGAGTGACCAATGTACTTCTTAAATTTGGCTCCTTGGAGAAAACAAGCTCACATTGAATAACAAAGCAGAGAGGAAGAAAGTACAAAAGGCGACAAAGAAAGAAGACAGACGGAGACCTTTCCTCAGACAGGGGAAGCGGTAGAGCTTAACGAGGCCGAGGTCGTCTCCGGTAACGAGCACGGCAGCAGCGTGATTGGCATCCACAGCATTGATCTCTGTCAGATTAGAGTATTTCGGCCAGATGCCGCTGACTTCTGAGCCCAGGACACCGCTCCAGGATGCCCAGCACTGACCTTTCACTTCCTCCTTACTGATAACCGGCTTCCCCACTGCAGGAGGACGAGGACGGAGAAAACAGCGTGTTATTGTGCATTCAGAAATAATACATTTTTATGTTCTATGACTCATTTTTCATGTATTATTGTGTACCGGTTTATCTCTCTATAAATGCTAATGATAACAACGTGTCTATTTGCACGTTGTAGCACTTGTAACAGGCAGAAGCGAGAAAATAAATGTGTAGATGGTGCAGATTTTAATCTTCCATACAGAAACAGCAGAGCTGGTTTCTCTGGGTTGAAGATTAACATGAAATCAGTCTGCAGTCTTGTATGTGTGTGTTTTCAGTTTATCATCTGATCCCATCTTCCCTTTCTTTCCTCCTTCCTTTCTTTCTTTTGTCTTTCACTGACTAATTTCCTTTTTTTTCTGTCTTGAGCGTCAGAGAAGTCTTAATGTAATAACCCCGTTATTTAAATACTATTTATGTTTTTTATGTAATAAGTGTTCTCTCTTCCTTATCTAATTACCTCTCTACAAGGCAGTTTTCTTTATTAGTAGGGACTATCTGCCATTCCTGCACAGCCTCCACATGAACGCGTGATTAACAGGAAACAATACAGCGAGTAATAAAGCGTAATTTTATCTCATTATGCTTAATGTTCACGCTCCTGCTTACAGCTGAAGATAATGGAACATTTCCTATCGCTGCCATTTCATAATGAAAGCGTACAACAACAAAAGAATTGATTTTAATTTGTCGGAGCTACAAGAAACAGGATGTATTTGTCACTGAGCGCTGTCCAAGATCAAAAATGCCTCCACAAAAAAAAAAAACAAGATGCCAGCCTCTTTTTTATTTATATATTTCTTTGTCAGGTAGTAATGAAGAGTCGCAGCAGCAGCAGCCACGGCGAGCTGCACACCTCCAGCAACTCCTTGGCAACATAACCAACTAATTTGACTGGTGATGCTGGAAAAACAACTGGCACCGTGTGCAGCATGAAATCAGGTCGCTCATCGCGTTGATGGAAAAGGTAACGCTCGTGTTACCATAGCAACAAGTAGGTAAGTATCACCAAATCAACCAGGCCTGAGAAGGAATTTAACTTTAAAAACATTTTCATCTCACCGTGTTGGAATATGTCACCACAGTGACACAGAGCACACCCGGAGAAACAGTATAGTACATTCAACTCATGAATACATGCATGAATGTGACAGTGTGTGTACGCATGTAGTGTCATTACACACTCTCCAATTTTTCCAGGTCCAACCTATCTTCTCCAGGTGGTTTGTTACACAGAACCATCTTGGGATCTGTCAATCACCGTCCTATCATGGGCAAACATCGATCCAATCAGATCCAATAAAGCGATATCACATGAGACACGGGAGTGATGTGAACACCAGCACGGCCGTGATTCAGTCGTAGGCACGAGGTGTTGTGTAGGTTTACATGTTACCACAAGCCAGCTGCTTTTATCTTCGTTTTTCCTACAGTTGTCTCCTACTAGAATAACGCTGGTGACGAGTTCTTGAGTTGTTGAAAATTCCCCAAGATGAAATCTTGGTCTTGATCCTGCAATTTGAGTAAGCTGACCCTTTAAGTATAGCCTCATCATCATTTAATGCCACCATGCACCTTTATTAAATGACAAAAATGGTGCCTGGTTTGAGAAAAATTCCTTAAAATTTGTGGAGCTTTCACTGTAGGAAACTCACTGGGCATTCGGTAGAAGATACGTTCTCCAGCTCCATCATTGGTCTGCAGGATTTTGCTGTCCAGAGACCAGTCCAGATGTGTGATGAAACTGGTGGATTTACTGCACTCTCCTACCTGCAGGCAGACGAACAAAAGATGACCAGTTTCTACACATAAATCATGAAATGGTACGTCATGCATATTAGCAAGGGAGCTTTTTAGTAGTTGTTAGTTTGAGTTTTAAACATCTAACCATCTCTAACCATCCCTACCTTCTTGTATCTCTGGGCGACAGCGTAGATGTCCACAAGTCCGTCGTTGGAGCCGACAGCAAGGTACGCTCCGTCTGGAGAAAACTTCATCTCATGGATCACCTCCTTTCTGTCTTTGATGTGAACAACCTCCGTCATGTCTCTGAGACAGACAGACAGACAACAGCATCCTTCGTTACACAGAAATATTAGATTAAGTAATGCAGTTCGCACACTGTTGGATTTTACGAGTGTGTTTCTGACTTAGGCTACCTTCAGGGGACACATGTCAGGCTAAGGACAAATTAAGTGGGGACATCTGGTCCAACTGGGGACAAGCTGGGGAAAAAGCTGACTTTTGGTTCAGTGGTTAAGGTTAGGTCTCAATGAAGTCTATGTAACATGACAGAAGTAAGCGCAACCATGTGTGTGTGTGTGTGTGTGTGTGTGTGTGTGTGTGCTACCTGACTCTCAGCACAGTGAAGGATCCATCCTTCATGCCCAAAGCCAGCTGGTATCCGTCCACGCTGAACGCCACGCTCCGCACCGCCTCCTCCATGTTACAGCGAGCGATGAGGGCGTGATCCACGAGACTCCATAGCCTGACACACACACGCACAGTCAGATATACAGTGTAGGTACATAAGATACACACCGTTTCCACTGCAATAACATAACAGCCCATAACTTTCTTTAAAAAAGAAACCCTTCCCACTGTGTTTTATAGACTGGTGGTTGTAATTTCAAAACATGTAAAAGCAGCTCCTAACACAAAGAATAAAGGGTGTATCAGTCCTAATTTCAGTTTGTGTTGTTTAAGGTATGAGTGAAACGTGAAATACAACCCAGGACGTTCAGTTTAAGTAACACATGATATGTTTAAGGACTATTCAGAACCAAAATACTGAACAACACTTTGTAAAAGAAACAGGACTTTACAACTCTGGACAGATATCACAGCAGCAGCTTTTATGTTTGGCCAAGAGGATTCAGTATTCACATTACAAAGCAGCGTAACAGGAAAATTCTGGGTTGTGCTCTTACATTGTAGATATTTAACTGGCCAATGCAGCGCCTTGAATTCTGTTTAACTTTTATACATAATACAGTCAATTCTGTATACTCTTCAGCAACTTTTACTGAAATAATGTAGGACTTGACTGATGTAGCAAAGGGGCAATTAAAATAAACGATTATGCATAAAAGCAAATGAGGAAGCCAACAAACGAGGTCAGCAGACGGTAACAAACATGTCAGCATGTTCCTCCGTCTTTACTGCTCTTGTTCCCATTATCACCTGTGTTCAGCTGACAGTGTGTGTTTATATAATTGGTCTCTGAGGAATCTCCTGCAGCAATGAAAGAAAACAGCAGAGCAGATGCCAGACAGACGAGCAGAAACCGTTCGACCCCCCTGTGCTCGTTAGCTATCAAAGGGAAGCTTTTGAGCTCAACTTGCGATCCACCTGTGGTCAAACCGGACAGCAGGAGTCCAAGCACTGACCTGACGGAGCGGTCGTCGCTGCCGGTGACAGCCAATGGTTTCTTGGGATGAACGTCCAGTGCCCAGAGTTCGCCCTCGCTGTGTCCCTGCATGATCAGTAGGGGCTTGTCCCGATCCCTCACCATTACCTGGACAGACAGGACAGGTCTTAAAACTGAGCTGACTGAAACAGAGTTACATCTCTAAATGAGCACCGATTTGATGGTGGGTCTGGTTAGAAGGGTCCTAACTACATTGAACTACTAATGAAAGTTGGCAATCAGTCAAATTTAGCAAAGCTTTGACCTCCAAATCTAAATGTTTCTGTTTCCTGGACCGATATGGATGTAATTAAGAGTTACAGGGAAACTTTGGTATTTTTGTGCCCAACTGTCCAATACGGACAAAACATTTTAAAACTGGTTCTGGTACTGAGTGAAAAACAACTTAACATTGGTTTCTTGGGCACAGAGTTAAAGGGTTTCGACATTTAAACCAGGTTATGTGTGTGAGGACCTCTGACTTGATATACTCTGGTATTCTGGAGTCACAATAAGGTTAGTGTGTGTAGTGTGGAGGAGGCTACAACTGTATTTCATTGTGCAGTCCTCAAATTATTTACTCACTTTGTTAATTATGTTTTTTGTCCTGCTGCTGCACAACAAATTGCCCTTCAGGGATAATAAAGATTCCTTGATCCTTGATCTTGAACACATAATCAGGACTTCGGGAAGCTTTATTCAGTCACCGTCGTTTGCCAAGAAAAGGTTCCAGCTCATAACACAAAATCTTACATCCATACATTCATAAAAAAATAGTGTTTTTTCTTCACAGACTGGGTATCACAGTTAAACCAACAAACGTAGTTATAGTGAGGTAAACTGATATTGGCCAATGAGGAGCCAGTGTTCAGCAGACCAAAATAAAACTCTTAAAAAGCCTCTCTGCAGGGAGGAACGGCATGGGGCTGGGTTTCTATTTTCTATCGTGTGTGTGTCTCCTCTCTCTCTCTCCTCTTACCTCAAAGATCTCGCTGTCCTGAGTTCCTGCCAGGATCCGGTCGGCTCGCCAGCAGACGCTACGAATAGACAGACCTGGAGGAGGAAGAGGAGGAGAAGGAGAAGGAGAAGAAGGAGGAGGAGGAGGATTAGATCAGCAGTGGAAAAAAAAACTGTCAAAATATCTGGAGAAACAACAGAGGAGCTGCAACAAAAAAACAACTGGTTTTAAGATGATAAGACAGGAATAAGGAAGGAAGAAGAGGAGAGGAAAGAAGAAATGAAGAGGAGAAGATGGAGGAAAAGGATGACAGCTTTGCGTTGGAAGGTGAAAGAAATGGCAGGAAACCAGAGAAACAGAGTCTGACTGATGAGTATTGATGAGCAGGTGTTTGTGATTCAACCTGCAGCGCTCATTAACTCCAGTTAATGAACAGCAAACTTCACTTTGTTTCATTACACTTATACAGCTTTAGGAAGCAGCTTCAGCAGCGAGCAGAGTTCATCAAATCGAGAAGATATCTTCAAACGAATCTTATCAGGGGATTTCCTGATAAAAAATATTCACTTCACTTCAGATCAGCTCAGGTCTTATCAATACCAGAGTGTAAAAAACACTCAAGTACAAGGTTTGGTTTCATCTGATTTCAAGAGTCTGACCTGGTGGTAGAGGTTAAGAATAACTAGTGTTGAGAGATCCAGCATGAACTGAGGCTGAGACTTCCTGCGGACACACCAAACATTTTTTGATTTGTGTTGAACACCAGAGTCAGCGTTTCTAAGTACTCAAAGGAGCCAAAATCATCAAAACATCAAAACAGTACACACAAAAAAACACATAAGACATAAGTTAAACAGTAAATTGCTGCAGCTTTGTCAGGGATTTGAAGGTGGGTAGGTAAGTGCAGTCACAGACGTGTTTGGGGTTCGAGAGGGTGGCTATGGAGAAGGCTTTGTCGCCTCAGGTTCGGTGTGTTGGAGTCAGGATTTTTGCATCAGAGGAGCGGAGGCTGCAGGATGGAGTACGGTGGTGGAGCAGGTCTGTAAGGTAGAAGGGGGGCTTGGTCATGGAGGGCTTTGTATGTGAGGAGGAGGATTTTGAACTGGATCTGCTGTGGGACCGGAAGCCGGGGAGGTTCTGGAGGATGGTGGTGATGTGGTCCCAGGTGTGGGTGCGGGTACACAGGAGAGCAGCAGAGCTCAGAGACAGGGAGGAGATGATAGCGCCGCAGAAACTGTGAGTGGTTTTGATGATTCAGAGGCGTCTGGCTGACTCAAAGAAAGACTTTTTGTCACAGAGGAAGTTACACACACACCTCACCGTCACACTCCTGTTCCCCAGCATCTAAAATTTAATTAGCAGAGCCGTTCGGCAGCACGGAGCTCGCTGATTAGAGCGTCTGCTGTCGCTGATGGCATGAATCAGCATGTGATGTTTCCTGTAACTTTGTTAGGAAGTCCTCCCTGGAGGTTCACAAGGCAAAGACACCTGAAAGCCGAGGAGTTTATGAGGCAAATTGGAGATAATTAGAAAAGACTTTCTGCACTGTAAGAGCGGCATAGGAAGGATTTCTGATATGTCACCTCAGAAGTGTTTACAGCAACCAGAAGGCAGCAGAGAGGGAAGATTTCATAAAACGCCCAGAGGAGAAAAATGGAATAAAAGAAAAACTTATTTCATTTTAACATTTTCTCTTCAGGTCAGGTGTGTGTGTTTTTATTTTCCTCATCTGAAACCAGAACAAAAAATAACACATGGAAAAAAATAGTTCCTTTGGGCTCTAACAACAAAAACCTTTAATAAACCCTTAATAAAATGTTTTTGTGTCTGACAACATTATGGAAATTTAACACTCAGAGGAGGAGGAGTATTGTTTTTTTAGCCTTTGTGCCTTGTGTACAGAGATTTCTTCTGATTCTCTGACTCTTTTAATAATATTATGAACTGTAGACGATATAACAAAGCACTATTTTCCAGCACAGGCTTTCAGAGTGGTGACTTTTACAGTCACTGTTCCAACTAAAACATGTTGCTGGTATTAAATTCAAAAATGTCAAATTGATCTGTTGATCCGCAACATATATACTTTTATTTAACATGTCACGGACATGAATAAATACATTTTACCATAAAGAAATGAGAATTAAAAATTAGATTTGCACCTACAAAAATCTGCACATGAAACTATAATAACACAAAACTTTAAAAAAACAGCAGGCGGTGAGTCCTCTGTGACCTTCATCAGGTCAGCAGTCAGTATTTTCAACCAATATGTCTGAGAAAGTTAAAGTGTTGGTGACTCAGCGGTACCAAAAAACAAACAGCTACACCTTAACTCTGGTTTTTATTGTAGGAGACGACATCTCTTCATGATAATGAGCTAACTAATGACAGCATGATGCCACAAAATGAAATGAGGAAACAAAAACAACACGCCTGACGTGTGTGCGTGTGTGTTTTTTTAGATACATGCTCCAGGGAATAAAAAGTTGGGAATCACTGTTTTACACAACTATCCGTCACCATGATATAGAAGCACTTCACCTTCACCTGACCTCTACCATCTCCACATGGAGCTTGTTCCATCACTTTCTTCATCTTTGTGATAGCATGTTAAATTAAACATTAAACACAAAGTATCGCTGAGGGTGTAAACCAAAATTATAGAAGTTTAAAATGAGGAAAAGTCAGAGATTGACCAAAGTTATGGGGCGGTTGCCCAGGAGTTGAACTGGCACCTCTTCGGGTTCTGGTCCAACACTCCATACTGTGCAGATTCCCTATAGACTGAGCTACTGGTGCCTCAAAGTCAGTAGCACCATGACTGTCTGCATGCTATTCCCTCTGGCATTACAGTCTGGATCTATTAAAGTCCAGAGCAGCAGACAGCCTAAACCTTCACATCTTCTGTTATTATCCTCACCAGAAAGGAAAATGACATTTCCTGTCCTCAACCCTTGAAAAACGAGGAAGCCACCGCCTGCTGATGAGCGACATTTACTCCCTGCCCTCTGAACTTCCTCTAAAGCCTTTTGTGAGGTGAGGGAATTAACCTGCAACCTCCTCCAGAATGAGGCCATTTCCATCTCTGCCTGGGAACAGACACAACAAAACCTTTACCTCCTTCCTTTCGTCTTTTCTTCGCTAACTTTTGCTTCAAGAAATCTTCAGAGAGTACGTGTAAAAAAAGGAGGCCAGAGGCTTAATAGCTCACCCCCACAGCTTTTTACTAAAGGAATACATCTCTACCTCCTGCTGGTGAGCGGCATTTAGGAGTAAAAACGAGGAGAGGAGTTCAAACATTTAGCACCTTGGGGTTTTTTCCCCAAAAATCAGGTCAATTCGCTTCCCCCGTTTGAAGACAAACCTTTACACCTCCGCTCTCCTCATTACTGAAAACTTCTCCAACACCGTGAGAGAAGAAAAAGACAGAAAATCAGGTCAGTCCTGAAAGACGACAATTCAACTCTTCAAATATCTTTAGAGGGCAAAAAAGAAGACTGAATTCAGACGAGACTGAGGCGTCACAACCTTCAACCGACAAAAGAGTCTTCGATTTCAAAATGACCTTTTCTCTTCTCTTTATTCTGTTCTCCGGCAGACGGAGGGGAGGTGATATGCAGAGGTGAACGTCTCACACAGACATAATACGGTAAGTAAAGTCTAGGTCTTTGTCTGACACACTTTATTGTTCCAGTCTTCCTTTCAGTAGAGGGCTGAATCATATTAATCCCGTCTCCGCCTGGTATTTAACAGATAGTTTGTTTTGTTTTTTTAATTGTGGTTTATTCATAGTCAGTGTATTACCTACAGCAGACGGCGGTCGGTGGATGCAGGCAGCACAAAAACAGATTTCAGACACATGAAATAATCAATATAAATCCAACTGTACCCTATATTTAGACTTTTTTCATTGCTGTATCTTGATGTCAGACAGCTCTTTCCAACGGTGAACTGAAGTCTTTATATAACCCTCTTCAAAGCCGCCAGACTTCACTGACATAAACTGTAATTTTGAAATGCTTATCAGAGGAGTTGCAGGTCTACCGCCGCCTCGATCTGTTAGTTTAGTTTGTAGCATTGTGTGACCTTTAAATCATGTTCGGATCCAACCAACATAAAGTCACACAGTAACACAAACAAACTAACTCCTGATAAAATGACTGTTTGCTGGTCCTCCTGTCTGCTTCTTCAAACTGGGTAATACTCATACACCTCATACAACCACACTTCAAGAAAGAAAAGTCTACAAAGAATCACAAACGTGACCTCTATTAAGCTAAAACTTTATCTTTCTTGCTCCCACAGATTTAATTGACGATCACTTCAGCGTGATGTTTGAGCTTCACTGCGCAGAACGATGTGCAGAGTTCGGAGCCAGAGACAGCTGAAGGCATTCCAGGATATTCACTATGTTAATAATCAAGACACTGCCAGAATTTAAACAGCGGTGCAGGAGCTCTAGTGTAGACTCCCTCGAGAGTCTCCTGAAGAGGTGCTGATGTGAGGCACTACGTTGGTTTCCTACAAATGTCCTCGTTTGCTTGTCTTGCTGATATCCTGACTGCAGCTTGTGTTTTGTACCTTTGTATCCCTGCTCGGCCTCTCGCAGGTCAATCTTGGTAATCGGTTTGAAGTCGACGTCCCACAGTCGGACACAGCCGTCTCTGCCTCCCGTGGCAAAACCCTCCTCACAGGAATACATGCTGAAGATACCAGCCTGCACACACACACACACACATATATAAATATGTTCACAAAGATATCATCAGCACTATCTAGGTTTCCAGCAGTGTGGGTGGAAAATGTGGAACTCCCTTCCCCCTCACATCTGCATACTGGACTCTATTGCATAATTTAAAACAGCTCTTTTTAAAAATGTCCTACTCATGTTGTTTAACTACTAATTACCCACACAAAGGGAATTGTTAGCAGGATTCTTGGATATTTTAATGAAATTTGTTGGAAAGTTTCCTGAATCATTTCACAGTACTGCGGTCGTAGATTAAAACATCTGGATCATTTTCTGTCAATAAAATGACAGAATTTAAAACCACCAGGATGTAAAATCGGAATAGGAACGTTAATACAATGTACGCTCATTGTGCTTGAGGACATTACAGCAATAACCGTCCTCACAGAATAAAGAATAACCCCACTGAGTGACGCATCTATTATAAAAGTCAATAAACACAACAACAAACACATCATAGTCAATAAATGTACAGCCATGCATCATGTTATTCTGCACTGGTTTTTTATCGATAACTAAAATAATCGTTAGCTGCAGCCCTTCAGTCAGTAATTGGAGGTAAAAGGTGCCCGTGACACTCACCCCGTGGGCGGCCTGAATGGTTCGTATCAGGTTGAGTCCCTTCCAAACATAAATGTCCCCGTTGAGCGCCCCGGAGTATGTGGTGTCATCTTTGGCCGATGCAACACACAGGATGGTCTGCAAGTCGCCCGTCTTCCCGAAAATCCCCCTCTTTGGAGTGAGAGCGTTACCACACATGGACCAGAACTACAGAAAGAGAGAGTGGGGACATTAGTTAGTCCCAGTTACTCTGGGTCAGCTCGGCATCTGTCTTTCAGCCTTTATTTCACCAAGCTCTCACCAACAACTAAAAGTTAATCACAGATTTACTCGTGTCCTATAGTTTCTTGCTCGCTCACTCTCTCAATTTCTCTTCGTAGCTTCCTCTGTCAACTTCCTTTTTGGTCTATTAGAGTCTCTTACATTGCCTGCTTGCCCAGCTCCAGTTCTGGCATGACCCCTGTCAGCATCCTCCCACGCCTCGGGCCTGAAAGCCTCCTCCTCTTCCCTGTAGTCCAAAACACCTGTGGTACAAACACTAACCATACCCCGGTGCTCTGAGCTCACTGTCTGGGCAAACCCGGCTAACAAACTGAGCTACTAAATCACAGAGAGTTAGATTAGCTGGCTGCTATGTTTTGTGCAGTTACATTTGTTTGATGTTTCAGTATATTCATAACATACATGGTACAGCTGTCTATATTTACCACAGTGGTACTACGTTCTGAAATAGAGGACACTAAAATGGCAAAATGGCAGTTTCTACGCAATGTTGTTGCTTTAAATGCGTAGATATCATCAGTCCTACAAATGTTCCTGAAGGCTCATGTTTACCTATCAAGGTTGAAATAAATTCTTGATGAGTGAAAATGAGTCGAAAGTGTCCCCAGGCGACGCCTTTAGCGCAGAAACAACTGAGACTGAATCATCTGCAAAAACGTCATTTCATCCTGACTGAAGTGAAGAACAGACTATACAAACATGTACATCCTGCTTCAAAGGAAGTGCTTCGTGTTTCTCTTTAAGTGGATTTCTTCCCTTGACCCCGTCTGAAATCGAAAAAACACGAGGATCACGTCCTTTGGCGTGTTACCTTGATGTGTTTGACCCCGCAGCTCACCAGACGGTTCTGCTGAAATGGATCCCAGCAGATATCAAAGATCTGGAAGAAAGACGAGATGTTAACACAATGTGCAGTCTGTGTAACACACACACACACACACACACACACACACACACACACACTCACACACACTGTGACACATGTCTCACCCTGTCTGAGTGTCCGGTGGCTGTAGCCAGGATCTTCCCTCTCTTCCATTCCCAGATACACACTGTGTTCTTGGCATCAAGGCCAACCGAGGCTAACCGCTACAGAGGAGAGAGACAGATAGTTACTGATCTAAATGAAGAGTCACACATGTTTTTAGTGGACAGATTGGCACAACTCTCCTGCTACTATAGGTAACATCACAACAACAGCAATGCCTACAATACACTACGCAGACGGTGACACTGTTCACGTGATTGAACATCACTATTTGCATGAGCCGGGACTAAAAACCTCCAAAAACATTAAACATGTTTGATTTCATGGGAACGTCAAGACAAGAAAAAGGCCAGCGGAAGTTGAGTTGTACGTATGAACATCTTGTACCAAACGTTCGAGATGACGGGAGTGCGCCACAACTCGAGCAAAACTTTCAGGATTTTATTCCAAAATTATTAAAGCACATCATTTTTTGGAACTGTGATAAAAATGATTAAAACACGCTCTACTAAATCAAAACTTCTACAGCTGACGTTCAGCTCTGAATTTGAACTTTCTGACCGCCACCAGTTGTGCCAGTTCAGAGAAATATTCAGCCTTTGTGTTATTGCACCAACCACTAAGCGCTTGATTTATTATTAAGTTGGATTTATGATCATTTTATTGATTCTGTGTTTTCTCTGATTTACTCCTGAGTTGTGAAGTCATCGAGACCAAAGTGCCGGCCAGAGGCAAAAAAGTGCAGACACAACAGTACGGGTCATTTACAGTCACATCAATCTGTTTTGTTTCATTGATTTGAGTTAGACTGGAGGAACGTTTCACCTCGAAGCACAGCCAAAGAAAACAAAACATTTTATTAAAAGTCTCAAATGTCTTAAACTTTAACACTGACCCCCAACAGCCATTTTTTAGTGTCTAATGTTTTGAGTCTTTTTACAGTAGTAGCCGTTTGCTGAAGCTTATTTTGATGGATAACTCAATACATTTTAGGGTGCTCACTCACTGATATGACAACTGTCGATAAGTTGCTGAGGCAGATGATCAGCAACACGCAGAGCACTCACATTTCACCTGGTGGTCATGCTTAAATCAATGTTGGCTGGCGGCTAGAGACAGGACATCAACAGCAGTCTCTCCATACAGACCTCTTTGGCCCATTAACAAATGGTTTAGGCTACGTCTGTATACATTACAAGGAGTTAAAGTATCTCAGGGTCTTGTTAACTATGATGGGAAAGTGGCGGATTGTATTACAGACGTACCGGACCATTGATGTTGGTTCAATCCTCACCCATGATCATGAACTTTGGGTAGTGACCGAAAGAATAAGATTACAGATACAAGCAGCTGAATCGTTTCCCCTGTAGGGTGGTTGAGCTCAGCTGAGGTGGTTCGGGAATTAAATTAAGATGCCCCCTGAGCACTTTGGAAGAGTTATTCTCCAACTGGCAGGAGATCCTGGGGCAGACCCTGGAGGGACTATACAGCCCATCTAGCTTGGGAACGCCTCAGGATCCCCCAAGAGGAGCTGAAATGAGTTACTGAGGATAGAGATGTCTGGAACGCCCTGCCTAAACCTGCTGCAGGAAGGAAATGGATGGTTTAACATAAAATGAACAGCAGGGCTGAACTGAGAGAGCAACTTACAGTGAAGCAAAATTAATTCATAGTTTATATAACTGATTTATATAACTACTTTATATAACTGAAAGAAAAATAAGATGTTTAAGGTTCAAAGAGAGCAGCCATCAGCCTCCAGACCGCCACCCCATTCGCTCTGACACACTGATACACATGTTCTCACACAGACGAGACAGTGATAGGCTGGTATTCTTTGTGAATGGGATCGGGCATTGCAGCCTGGTGCTGTCAGCTGGGGTGTCCTCTGACACAATGGGAAAGACAACTAGGGGAAACCAGAGAGTGAGGATATGGCAGGATATGGTCAGTGTGCTCTGAGGCCAAGTTGGTAGCTTGGCCAGCAGGGGGTCCACGGGCCACACAATGTGAAAGCATATACGGGAGATCATGAGCCAATGAGCAGCTTCTCTAGGAATATATAGAGCCCTGCCTCCAATGTCCAATTCAAACTAGAGTTAACCCCCCTGGCATCAGTTTTGCACATGCAGTCAAATTAGGAATAATAAATAAATACGTACCGTCCAGTTGTGCAATTTACTCAGAAACTTTTCACATTTTAAAGTTTATACAGTCGCAGTTTGGAACAAAAACTTATTTGCGGAAGTGTCAGTGTTGACTTATAGTTTTACATGGGACACGAACAATGTTCTCCTGGGTAAAAGTAACATAAAAGTTACTTGGTTTGGGTTAAAAGGAGCAATGTAAGTAACTCAATGTTGACTAATGTAACAGTTGACTTGAGGACATGAGCAGTGCTACCTGGGTGAAAGCAATGTAACATAAAAGTACTTAGCGTGGGATAAAATAAGTAATAATGAAACGTGACAAGATCTCTGTTAACTTTTGGTTTCAGACAGGACATGAACAGCAGTCTTCTGGGGAAAAGCCTCATGTTTGTTTGACCCATCCATCCAATCAAACCAAAATCCTTATACTACTTCAGCTGATTTTGATCCACCGACCCACCTCAGAAATTAAACTACAGGGGTACCTCCTGCTTTGAAAGGTAGGGCCATTGACCATGCTGCCATATTTGACAACTTGAGGGTGAGAACAGGCTGGAAATGAACAGCTGCCTTGGGTAGAACAGCAGCTATGTAAGAAAAAAACATCCGGTTGGAGCAAGGTATATAAATGAGTGCAACTCTTAGTGCTACAGCTTCATGAGAGACCAGAGAATGACGTCTACCACCTATCTGTGATGTGTATGATGTGCAGAGACTCAGCAAAACATTTAGTCAGAGTGCCACCCACTCTGAGCCAGAATCAATTTGATTTCTCCACATATTTCTGACGACACACCGAGCTGTTGTTTTTTACAGGTTCACTCACACGTGGGAGACTCTTGGCAGTCAGAGAATCGAACGCTCTACCTGTCTGAGGACGGCTGAAGCGATGAGAACGAACGTGGCGCCTGTCAAAGCGCTGTCAAATATGATGTGGCGTGCCCGTAAACTCACCGTGACTCAAAGTTTGTTTGTTTGATGACGTTTCCAGCAGAAGAACTGAGTCACGGTCGGTGGGAGGAAATGATGGAGCCACACATGATGTAAATCAACCATAACACTGCAGGTTACTGTAATGTTTGAACGGGCTGCGCTCGCTCAGACTAACATTCCTAATGACTAAAACTACTTAACACCCAAAGGCCAAGCCTCATTCACATCCTAGAACGAATACATTACAAATCTTTTAATTACCTTCATGTGACAGCTGGAGGTATTGGTAACTTTAAATCTGTACCTTCACAAAACTGTAAAGACGTCATCAGCGAGCTCCCTCATCCCATCAGGCAAGATGAAACATAGAGGGCAATTGAGACTTCAGGGTGATTTAGGACCCTGACACAAGCATCACCTTGTCGCCGCAGCGACCGACTCGCTGTACAATACACCTTACTCGACTGTAACTGAACGTCCAGAGTTAGAACAGCAGAACAAACATCGAGGAGACTGTGGAATCAGCACAGTGCTGTTGGATGACATTGCATTACGGCAAACTGTACAACATTTAAAGTTTTTGCTGAATGACGCTGTGTTTTTTTTTGTTTTGTTTTTTGCTGTAACCTCATCGACTGCATCACTCATTGAAATGAATGAGTGGGCATGAGTGTGAATACGACTTTGTCACCTGCCTAGCGTCCTGACAGCTCGAGGAAGGTCCCACATAACACCTCATTTCAGGGTATCGAGATCATTTGAATAGAGAAACACACATTTTTTTTAATTAATTGACTGTGACTGTGGAGCACTTGCTGAGTTTCTCTTTTTCAACCACTGACTGTTCAAGTTTCTGAACCAAAGTGATGAATCATCATCATCGTCATCCTACTTTGTCGTGCCTACTGCTCTGTCACTGTGTGTGCGTATTAATGTGTCCTTTAGGGACAAAAAACATCAGAGGTCTGCTGGTTGAATCAGATTACACTTTATTAATCATGCTCACTGTGTGTGTGTGTGTGTTACCTGTCCATCAGCGCTGAAAGCGAGGCAGGCGATGCCATGCGTGTGTCCGTCACGGAGCAGAGAGACGGTCTGGACGGTGAAGGAGTCCCACACACACACGTAGGGATCCTTGCCCACCTGACCGGTCGCCACCACGGAGCGCTCCGGGTGCAAGGCCAGGCTGAGGGAGGAGGAGAAGAGAAGGAGACAGATGAATGGTGTGGGAGAGATAAAGACAGGAGGTAAAGGAGGAGAAATAAACTGACTTATACTAAAAAACATAAACGTTTCTCCACCAATCACTTCACTTCAGCCGAGCAGTTACAAGTCCTGCATTCAAAGTTCAGTGAAAGTACAAAAGCTGTGACCCCTCGACTGTGGCCTTGCCCCACGAGAGTGGAGAATAGTGAAAATCACTAGTTTAAATCACTTCACCCTCTCTAATTTGAAAATAGTCCAACACTGACTCTGAGTTATTTGGCCATTAAATAAAAGCATCCATTAACCCTTTGTTTCCTTTGTATACCTCACCTCTTGCTGTCAGATTATTAATCCTAATTCCTGGCAATAAATAACCTTGTTTTACAAAGTACATCTTGTTTTATGTTACTTCTTTTCCCATTATCACATACTGACCTGCGTGTCAATAAATAAACCATAGATGAAGATAATTGTTTTTTATCTTTTGTTTTTCTTCGCTGTTGTTTTTTTGTGTTTTTGTGTCCTTGAACTCATGGAGGATGAAATATGGCATATCTATAAATAAAGAACACTCTTAAATCAACTTTTAGTTCAAAACCGACTCTTTTTTAAAAAACCCTTTTCTTTCCGAGCGGGTCAGCGTGTGTTCTCCTTCACAAAGAGACTGCTATAAATACACTCACTGCTTAATGGCATCATTATCAACACACATACGCACAGACTCCTCTCCGCACTGTTGAGGGTGTAACGATCCCTGATGCTTGAAGTGTGTGTGTGTGTGTGTGTGTGTGTGGTCATTGCAGTGACCTTGGCTTTTCACTCCCTTACTTCAGTGAGGATCTGAAACATCTGAACAGATGTGTATCTGTCCTTTTATGTTCCTCAGTCCGGTGTTTGAGGGGCAGAGAGAGAAAGTATAAAAGTCACAGGAAACTATACTGCTCTGTGTGTGTGTGTGTGTGTGAACATGGATCATAATAAAGCAGAAAGAGAACAGGTGTGTCAGCCACAAAGCCTCATTGATCTCAGAGATGCTGTCTGCTCTGTGCACACACACACACACACACACACACACGCACGCACGCACACGCACGCGCACACGCACGCGCACACGCACACTTCAACATCGACTCTCCTTCTCCTCCAACCTGCCAGCCAATGAGCCTGCTAGCTGCCGCGGTTGCCATGGCGACCACATCGCCAAGGGCACGGGTGCTGAGGATTGAGCACGACAACTGTGGAGTCAAGGTCAAACATAACAAAACACACACACACACCTGAACTCACCTCTCCTGCTGGCTGATACATGGCGACCGCGTCACGTTTTATTGCTCATGTGTGTTAATATTTACATTATCCGACGCTTTTGTTTTGTTTTTACACATTTTAGTCATAAACCAGCTGCTCGGGACTTATGTCTATGTACACTGTAAAAAAAAAAAAAAAAGACAGTAAAAGACTGTAAAATATGCCATAAAATATAGGTGTGTTTTAATGTGTACAGTAAAAAAAAGTCATATTTCAAAACCTTTATTTAAACTGCATTTTAAGGTAATTCATGCAGAATGAAGAATTTTATATTGGAGATAACTGTACGATAAAACACCGTAATATTTCATCTTTCTTTGGTATTTTCATGTCAGTATATGACAAAACGGCAACCTTTAACGTGAAATCGACAGTACTACCATCCTTTTACCATGACATTAGGAAAAATGCATATTGTATTACTTACATTACGGTAAAATTCTGGCAACCAAAGCTGCAACTTTTTTATTTTTTTCAATCATGTTGATGTTACACTGACTTGTGATCAGGTGAATGGTGTCTCTGTCATTTGTACATTAGGTCACACACATAATTTCTCTGAATGTTGCTTTAAACTGTTGGTCTTTACTCGCAGACTCTCACCTTTACTACAAGTGTACTACTTTCAGTGCCCCTACCAGATCTACTACAGTAGCAGTAGTACTGCTGCTACTGTTAGAGGACAAGTCAGAGGACAAAAAAATCGGTCCTTCCATGAATCCTCTTTCTTCTTCCTTTCATTTTTCTCTGTTTCTCCTTTTTTCCTGTACATCCTTTCCTTACTCCCCACCTTCCTCCTCTCCTCTCCTAGTCTCCCTCTCCTTCTCCTCTTCTCTCCTCTCCTCTCCTGCCATCTGTTTGGTTGAAACAACACACACAGTGGAGTCCCTCTTGGCTATTTATAGAAGCTGCACAAACTTCAATAGCTGCTAATAATAGACTGTGTGTGTGTGTGTGTGTGTGTGTGTGTGTGTGTGTGTGTAGCGGTGATAATGTGATTTATAAATGATTCACCTGAGGAGAGAGAGAGGCATTAGACATTAGACTGTTGCAACAGTGATTTGTTAAACCAGATGAAAAAGGCATTACTAAGGATTAAATGTATTTATATATGATGCTGGTGACTGTGCAGATCGGCCCTTTAAACAGCTTTAAATTAGAAACGTGTGAAAGAAAATGTCTCACACAGACATCGTCTTTAGAGGAAGGACCACAACCAGTTTAATACAGAGAATAATTCATTATCGTGGAATTCATTCAGGTTTTTTTGGGTTGCAGAAAGAAACGCAACATATTTTAACAAAAAGTTAAGATTGTGTTTGTTTATGAGTGAAAAACAATGAATGACCTTGGTTTTATTTATGTATTTACTTGCTTAATATGGACATCGACCTACATTTGTGATATAGTGCATTTATTACACAGAGCTGTTGTATGCGTTAGACAGGCTCGGTTGTTGTTTTGTGGTTGTGTTATGTATTGAGCCATATTGTATGAATATGTGGATGTGTTTCATGTATTTTCTGTTATAGAAGTATACAGAAATAGCTGCTGATCTATTAGCTTTAAAGAAAACAACAAAACAAAACAACAGGCTGTTATTCAAGCAACAAAACTAAACTAGTTTTAATAAATTAATTTGTAGAGTTTTTAAAATGTTGTCAAAACATGTTGAATCCACCTTTTTCAACGGTCTCACATCTTGTATCTCAGAGAAATTACATTTATAACAGCAAATGTGTTTCATTATTATAGCAGTATTCATGAAATTCAGTCTGCATCATCGAAACATATTTATTTATATATCTGTAACCACCTGAACAAACGACAGACGCAGCCGTTTTTTCTGGTGCTGACAGCCTCTTCATCAATCAGGAGATGTTTTCACCTGAAGGTAGGCAACACGTTTTTCTGAAACTCGCTCAGAGCGCGATACGTCAGCTGTTCTGACAGACAGATTGTTAATTCACAGGAATAAGTAACAAAACCGTCTGAATGAAAAACTGAAGGAGGTGAGCAGCAGCAGCAGCAGCAGCAGCAGCAGCACATGAAAGCACGAGAGGCTGGCTGCTGCTGCCAGCGGGGAGATCTGACTGAAAGCAGCCAATCTGGGAAACGTTCATCATGGGAATTAATTGGGAATGAACACACAGACACACACACGGACACACACACACACACTTACTTTAATAGTGCCAATTAAACTGAAATGAGCACACTTCCTCAGATTAATATTGTAAATGCCATATGAATAATAAATTAACTAGCACGCACTGTGTGTGTGTGTGTGTGTGTGTGTGTGTGTGTGTGTGTGTGTGTGTGTGTGTGTCAGAGAGAGAGGAAGATGTCACATTTCCTTCCTATTTTTCTAACCTCTGACCTCATCACTACTACATGCTCCTGCAGTCTGACTGAGGTTGATTCTATCATACAGGCAGACACGCAACTATGAATAAAGTCCGTGTAGATGAGTTTATTTATAGTAGGTGGTGAAATCAGGGCAGCTTCTATAAATAGCCCTGAGGAACTCCTCCTCTATGTGTGTGTGTGTGTGTGTGTGTGTGTTTTTTGTTCATAATACAACAATAGCTCGTTTTCTTCTGTCGTCCTTGTCACGATAAAACGAGTACACCACACAGTCTCAGATAAATTAATATTTTTACGTCCGACAACGTCCAGACTTTTATGATCGTCTCCACCTGTTTCACAGAGAAAATGTATTTTACATATTAGCTTTGATTTGTGCAACACGGCGGCAAGATGTATCCATTACATTGTTAACCTTTAACTGTTTTATATTTTTGTATTTTATATCAAGGCTTTTAATACCCTGCAGCACTGTATGTGTTATGTATTGTTTTATGGCTTTTCTTGTAAAGCACTATGGGTTCCTTTCGGCTATTGTAAAGGGCTATACAAATAAATTTGCTTTGATTAGATCATCGAATATCATTCATGATTAAAAGTAATTTGCTAACATATTGCTTATTAGTCCAACAGCAGTCAGCCCAGCTCGGCATCTGTCTGTCTTTCAGCCTTTTATTTCACCAAGCTCTCGCCAGCGACTAAAAGTCAGTCCCAGTTTTACTCTTGTTCGGCGGCTTCTTGCTCGGTCACTCTCTCCTTTTCTCCTCTTAGCTTCCTCAGTCAATATCTTCTTCAGTGTCTAAGCCTCTATTATTATGTCTATAGAGGCTGCTGAGCCCAACACCCAAGGCCTGAACACTTCGCCCTCTTCCCAAAGGTCCAAAATGTCTGTGGTACAGACACTAACACTCACTCTGTGTTTTGAGCTTACAGTCCAGGCAACCCAACTAAAAAAACTGAGCATTATCTAACAGCAGCTACAGTTCACAGCAGTTTACTGTCCAACAGGAAACTCTGAGAGTTGATGCACGGCAATCGAAAGACATCAGAAGTAAAACCAGAAAACTTTTTCTCCATGAATATGATCCAGTTTCACTGAAATCAGTAAAATAGTTGGTGGTGTGACTTACTTCTTGTGGGTGATTGTACCCGGAGCATTCACCTGATTACAAGTCAGCGTAGCCTCGACAAACTGTAACTGTAACACTGTAATCCGTTGGATGTTCCAATTTTAACAGCGGTAAATAAAATCAGAGCTTTGAGCGAAATGTTGTCGTGCAATCACGACGAAGAAGAAACTCTGCTCAAAACAAGTTCATGTAACAGGAAATTGTGTTTTCTGGCAGCGAGGAAGGAAAACCCAATCAAAGCTTTCATGCTGAAGAAACTCCTGTGGAAATATTGTTTTCCAGTTACTCAAAAAGTTGCTGCTGGGTGTCTTCAGAGAGCAAAGAATAAGAAGTAGATGGATAAGGAGTCTGATTACAGCCTGTGAGGAAATAACATTTTCCAAAAATTAAGTCCACGTTTAAAAAGGCATGATAGTGATAGTGAGTTCAGCCTTTCTCCCCTCACAGTTAAGTAGCTTAAATTTCCAGAACCTTTCAGAATTACACTGAAGAGTGACATAACACCCTGAAGGGTTTGTGTGTGCTTGAGCAAATCTGCGCGTCGATGGAAAAAATGTGTGCTTCGGTGTGTCTGAGTGCCAGCAGATCGTGGGAACATGGGTGGCTGTGGGGCAGATTGATGGTGGGATGCTGGACAGATAATTTCTTAGTCATCATCTTAATGAAGACCACTGAGCTGCGAATCCACAGAGCCACCAGGCTTTTGTTGTACGCTGCCGCCATTAACAAACCCGGTCAAATGATTAAAAACCGCGTGTCTGATATAAACAGGGATTCTTGGAATAATTTTATTAAATATTGAACAGTCAGAATTAAAGCCCCATTGTACACTTTTATACCATAAACAGACATGATTCTACATTTATGTGTAATCAGTTGAATGGTGTCTCGTTCGTATTTGTATGCCTATGTAACTTTGTGCTCCGGGTACGATCAATCCGACTTCCGCAAGAAGTACGTAAAGTCACACACCACCAAGTATTTCACGGATTGTGGTGAATACACATTGTGTTCGGCACCGTCAGAGGAACTGTGAAATACGCGTGAGTTACTGGTAATAATTTCTTATGTGTCAAACCTTGTAGATTGAGCATTAAAATGAAATTTGTTAAAAATGTTTGGCCTTGAAAACAGGTTTCATTTACTAATACAGTATTGTATTTATTTTTGTTAAATCTGCGAAAGTTTGAACTTTGAGAGTGTATAATAATTGTAAAACTTTCGTTTATGGCGGGTTATTTTTAGAACTTATCCCCCGCGATAAACGAGGGACCACTGTATACAAAAATCAATAGTGGTCCTGTTTATTTATAAGAAGCGCCCTTCGAATTTGAATCATTAATTTCAGTCTGATCACTCTCCAGGAACTGCATAAAAGGTGTACCATATTTTGTGAACTTGTTTAGTTTCCCTTTGGCAACATAAGTTACTTTCTCTAGTGACAAACATGACGCCATTTCCCGTAACCACATTCCCTGCGTAGGGCTGTCCATACTCTTCCACCTCAATACAATCACTCACCTAGCCTGAAGCGAGGATAGATCAATCATGGGAGCAATTTTGCGACATATATATGATATACAGAGCATTGCCTCAAGTGGAATCCCCGTATTAGTCATATGTGAAATCATGTCAATTACATCCTTCCAAAACGACTGGATTGGAGAAAATGTTTTTCTGGTTTTCCCTCCAGCTGCTTCGCCTCAACTCTTACAGAAAGATGTGTGCGAACCAGCACCACTCCAGGCCTGAAAAAATCTCTTCCTAATGTAAAATGGCCTGCAGTACAAAGTCCAGTACAGTCCAAGCAACCCGGCTAACAGACTGAGCTAACAGCAGCCACAGTTGGCAGCAGTTTTACTTTATTGTCCATCAGGAAATTCTGTAAATCACACCAGGAAACGTTTCCTCCATAAAATATGATCCAGTTTCACCAAAATCAGTGAAACAGTTGGTGGTGTTTAAAGAGTCACGTGTTCCCCATGGGTGACGGACGTCTGAATGACTTAGACGCCGTTCACCTGAATGTTTCATCCTGATTTCAAACTCAGCAGCACCATAGTCGCTGCTAATTTCACTTCATTTCACACAACATCGTTCAGCCCGAGGGCCGCAGCCGGCTGCGTTCGTCGTTCTGCTGACAGTGAACGCATCACTGACCGCTCTCTGGCTGCGAGGCCTGCCGCTAACGGAGCTAACAACGGCTCTAGTTCTTCTCTTCATCGGTCTGGACGGTCAGCGAAGCCTGTTCCCCTGGTGAGAGGAAAATGAGCTACACTACGCTTCAGAAGACAGACACACACTCAGAGCCCCGGGTGTCCCTGCTGGTTAGCCTTAGCCCTGTATGTTGGTTGGGTTTTGTGGTTGATGATGAGGCTTCGGGTCACATTGACAGCCTGCGTGCTCTCTGTGTTTAAGGATGCATAAAGTCCAACACGCCTTCAACCAGCAGTAACATGTATGAGCTGATTGTTCCACTTCTAATGTGATAATTCAGCTGATTTTGGACCACTGAGAAGAAGAAGAAGAAGAGGAGGAGGAAGTTTTCAGGCCCAGAAACGCAGATGAATGCTGATGGTGAGTGAGCCAGTGTCGTGACAGAACAGGAGCTGGGAAACCGGGCTCACAAAGGTGAAAGTGTGAGAACAAGAAGCCGCTGGAGAAGACAAAATTTTAGTCAGTTGGTGAGAGCTTCATGAAATAAAAGGCTGAAAGACAGACGCCGTATAGATGTCAGTGGTGTTACACTGGTTGGAAACTGGGGGCCCTAATCGCAATAAAAAAAAGATGTGGAAATGTTGTGCATGTCACACACACACACACACACACACACAAACAAAGACTGCTGTTTATGTTTCCAGGCGCACAGAGTTGAATATCTGCTGGTTTCTGTGTTGACATATAGATCACCAGAGAGATACAATGCAATGGAAACACACACACACTCAAATAGAAACACTGAGCTGCTCCGTGATGACTGACAGTTTTACTAGACAGGTTCAGTTCCACATTGAATTGAAGGAACAATACTGGTGTGTGTGTGTGTGCACGTGTGCAATGTTTCATGAAACCGTTTCAGGAGCTTTCCAGCAAATGTCGTTGCACAATGTGCAGTGACGATGAAGGCCTTCTGTGCTTCTTCGATTCCTGTGCCAAACCTCACCATATGTTTTATAGTATAGCATTGAGACAACACCACCCTGCTGCACACAATCCACTACATAGAAGTGTATTTGCAAAAGTATCTGAACTGAGACGCCGAGCGTTTTCTCCCCCCACGCCGCAGGCGTCCATTGATTTCACTTCATTTCTATGAAAGCCACCTTACAAAGCTCTCAGTGTGCCGTCATGCACAATGTTGAAGGGCAGATTCAACAAGGAGTCTGACATTTTGTCCTGTAAAAAAAAAAAATCAATAAACTAATCAC
This sequence comes from Larimichthys crocea, assembly GCF_000972845.2. Classification (NCBI taxonomy): domain Eukaryota; kingdom Metazoa; phylum Chordata; class Actinopteri; family Sciaenidae; genus Larimichthys; species Larimichthys crocea. The sequence goes on from NC_040013.1 coordinate 23,126,522, forward strand.
ATTAATGATGTCTGATCTGAGAGACACATCCGGACAGGTCAAGTAGTAATTAATGGTCGTCAACAGGAGTCCATGACCTGAAGGAGGTCCCCAGAGTAACTGCAGAGGGGCCGCTGAGATCACAAAAATGATCAGATTTTATGTCTGAAAATACACATTAACATTGATGATGGGCATGTGCAATCATGTGGCCGAGCTCTATACACATTATTGTAGTTAAATAAGCAGAACTGTTTTATATAATGTCTGTAGTAGGGGGCCCATTAGCCCTTTAGTCTAAAAACAGGTATGATCCTTAAAGGCACCTCATGGTTTGAACAGAAGAAGTACTTCTAGTGAAAGTAAGTAAAACTACACGGTTGTATCAGTCATGTGACTTTTAATTTTTTCTACAATTTTATTCAGAAAAATATGAAATATGAGCTCAACATCACCAGATGGACTTTCTTTCTCTCCGTCAGCTGCCAAGCTCTTAGATGACTTGTTACTTTAATCAAGTCAAGCAGAAATACCATCAAAACTACACAACAAACGCAGCGACGTTCTTTGTGTGTGTGTGTGTGTGTGTGTGTGTGTGTGTGTGTGTGTGTGTGTGAGTGTGTGTGAGAGAGTTGGTTGGTCGGTCAGGTTCTGCCTGCAGGCAATCAACAGGAAGTGGAACAGGAGAGGAAATAAAGGAGAAACAGAGGACAACGGAGAGAGAGTTACAGTTCATCCTCATTTAGTGCCTTAAAGCAACTTTTCTACCATTAAATGACAGATTTTAAATCATGCACTGACTTGTAATCAGACATCTCTGCCATCCTGCACTACGTAACTTTGTGCTCCAGGTACGATCACCCACAAGAAATATGCAACACTCAGTTTGTTAGCTGTGCTTCCTGGACTGTACCACAGGTGTTTTGGACCACCGGGAAGAAGAGCAGAGCCAGTGTTGTGCTAGAACCGGAGCTGAGCAAGTGGGAAATGTAACCGGGCTCAAAAGCCTCGATGTACATAATGACTGAGGAGGAGAGACTGAGGAGGGCGTTGATGGAGGAAGCCAAGAAGAGAAAAGCGATGGAGCAAAAAGCAGCTGGACAAGAGTAAATCTGCGACGGTTCATAAAATAAAAGGCTGAAAGACAATGAGCCAGGTGTCTTGCTATTAAACTACCTCTATGCAATGTTGCTTTAAATATGACACAGAAAAGAGATGAGTGATGAGTTCAAGTGCAGAGCTGCTTCAGTATTGTCATTACTCTGTGGTCCCAGTGTTGCCAACCGGCCTGTCAGATGCAGCTTTTAAGATCAGATAAGATACTTTAAATTTGGCTCATGCTTCAATTAACTTACTTTAAGTGAACCAGTCAATGCCAACACACTCACTCACAGCTGCACACACACATACACACACACTGTGAATAGGTTTTACCAACTCAACTAGTCGAGTAGTCAGCACTGGAGTCAGAACACGCATGTAATCTTAACTCGGAGAGTTCAGGAACATCTGGAAGGGAGTCGAACAGATCTGAACTAAGCTCTTTACATCAGCATCCACATAATAATTGCTGCTATTCAGCAGCAGGCTGATGCTTCGCTGCAGAGTAGCATAAAGGCTGATCGCCCCGCGGGAGGCCTTGGCCATGAAAGAGCCAGTGAAAGAAAAGAAAGACAGTCCCGCGCTCTCCCTTTCAGAAAAAAACTCGACATGGATTTAATGCGTCAACATAGAGCCCACAATTACTGAAGCGATCCATCAGGCGGAGAGAAACACGAGTGCAGTCATGATTCAGAGCTTTCGACGTGCGTCGCTGCAGAAAGGAAAGAAAGGAGAAACTCCAGTATGACAAAATGAAAATAAAGTCACATGTCATGGGATCATTCAGGTACTTTATTTTTATTATTCATTCCTGAAACTTGTTCTAAATTGGTTTAATTCCTGGGACACTGTAGAAATCAATGTAAGCTATTATTTAAACCTGGTTTCAGGCTGCATATGTTTCCTCCGTCATTGGTTCAGAGGGAACAGCGTGTAGGATTTAGTTTGCAAATTACAAACGACTGAACATTATGTGAAACGCGTGCGACAAGTACAAATTAGTTCACTGAATACAAACGTGAAGGCGGAAACTCGCAAAAAATGTGTTTAGTTTGTCCATTCTGGGCTACTGTAGAAATATGGCGGCTCAACACGGTGGACTAGATATGTAGTTATTTCAGCAGGTCTCATATTAAGGTCACAAAAACAATCAAGATTTTTATTTTCAGGTGATTAAACACCAATAGAAATATAGTTAGTCGGGCTGTGGCTTACTAGAAATGTCTCATAGTTTTCAGTGTAATAGAGGTTTGTTGCATTTGCTCATTATTAGCAGTTTTATACATGTAAATGTATTTATACAGTCCTTTACAACAGTCCTTTCGGTGTACCAAAGTGCTTTACAGCAGAAAATAAATAAAGAGAACAATAAGTAAAAACAAACAAATTAAAAACAATAAAGGAACAGTAAAAACAATAAAATACAACAAAATCCAATAAGATAAGATAAAAGTGTCATCATACTACTGGGTATTAAAAGCCATCATAAATAATTGGGTTTTTAGCCTGGATTTAAATTACTAAATTATATATTTGTAAATACAATACTAATTAGTGTTACTACTACTATTAGTGTATAGTGTATATAGTTTTTTACTGTTCATGTAACATTTTGTTCTGTACTTGTCTTGAGAGGCTGGCCTTTAAATAATCAACAATATACTGTGAGTCACTGATTGTTGAATTACTTGTCACGCAAAGAAAAGATGAAGAAGATTGAAAGCTTTAACTCTCTGTAGTGCTGCGGCCTCTGACCTCCTCGCTGCTTGTTGCTTATAGGAGATTTGCTGATCTGGAAAATGATGTGATTTTATTCTCCTGTCAGTCTCACTATAAGTCGGCCTGGATCACAGCGCTGGCTAAGTGACTAAAATGCAAATGTAATTACTACCTCTGTCATCTGCAGATTTTTCCACATCAGCTAAAGTTTGTGGGAGGTGGAGGCGGAGGAGGAGGAGCAGCCGCAGTGCAGCAGACACAAAGTTCAACCCTGAAGGCAAGACTAACGTTTGTGATTCACCACATATAATAAAAAATCATTCAAACCTGCCGCTGCTTTCATCGAACAAGCTCCTTAGCTGTTCACACATTAGTTATAAAGGAGAGATGAAGTGGACAAAGGGAAGTTAAAGCAACGTTGTGTAGAAATTTGTATATTGGCAATTCAGGTGCCCAGTTTCAGAGTGCTTAGCTCCGGTTCTGGCACGACACCAGCTTCCCTCTCCACCAGCATTTGCCTGTGCCCTTTTCCTGGTGGTCCAAAATACCTGTGGTACAAACACTAACACTCCCAAAATGCTCTGAGCACACAGTCCAGGCAGCCCTGTCCATCAGAAAACTGTAAATAACAGAGAGTTTAGGACATCAGAAGCCATCAAAAACACAAAAATAGACTCAGATATATGAAATTGAGATTACTTCATGTCTTTTTGTGACGGATGTTGGAGGCCCCGGTTGATATTTTCTAGTCTAAACTGAGACCAGAACTCCTCTCCATCCATTTGGAGTCTAATGGCGTGTTGGCAGATTTCCACTGGAACGGCACCGGCTGTGGTGCCAGTAGTGATGAAAAGGCCAATGCATCAGGCTGGACCGGTGACAGTGACATTTCCTGCAGCCAGCACTAACCCAGATACTGCTCGCTCCGTGCAGCCTGCATGTCTTTATTACTGAAAGCACATCACGAGGGATGGCTTCCATGTTTCTACAAACGCCTCTAAAGCTCGTCAATGAACATGTTTCTCTAAGGATGTGCAGAGATGCAAGTTACACACTTTTCAGAGCCACTATTCAAACCTACAGGGAGTTATTGTAGCATACCAGGGCAAATAATCACAAAACATAATCTTTTTTGCAAACCTGGATCATATTTTATGGAGAAAATGTTTTCTGGGTAATGTATGGACATAAAAACTGAGGTGAAAAGGGCGAAATGAGTGAGTGACTGGGCAAGAAGCTGTCGGAAAACAGTAAATCTGGGACTGACTTTTAGTCGTTGGCGAGAGCTTTGTGAAATAAAAAGTCTGAAAGACAGACGCCGAGCTGGACTCCTTCTATATTTATGAAAGCAGTATTGCTCTCTGAAACTGGAGGACGCTAAATTGCAAAGATACCAATTTCTATACAGCATTGCCTTAAAGCTTTGAAAAAGGCTGCTCCAGCATATCTCTGTGACCTTTTACATCCGTTTAGAACGTCTGATAAACCAATCCGAGATAGTCTTTCAAGGCATAAAGGTGATCGTGTCTGGCCCAAGATCTCTATATGACTTGACGTTATGCCGCGGTGGTCACAGTCAGATGAGGTGAGCAACCGTGCATGCCATGTTTCCAATACATACATACAACATATTGACTAGTAGCATCCCCCTCAGACAGTTGTGGACCTGTAGTCAGCTGTGAGGGATAATTTGGCACAAACAAATCTAAGACTGCAATCCGAGAACACGGCCGGACTGAGACAGCATCCAGCTTTTCAATTAGTGTGACACACACACACACACACAGTACTGCAGGCTGCAACTGATTGGGCTGCTGTATAAACTGTCCAAACATGCCTGCTGCTCCGATGACTCATAGGCGGTTTAGTGTTGGTGAATACACCAGGTGTGTGTGTGTATGTATGTGTTGGGATGAATGAGCGACCTCACTGAATCATCTTCCTCCTCCACTCGCTCTAAATTGCTTTCATCAACAGAGAAAATCCCTCTCTTCTCTTCTCTTCTCTTCTGCTCTCCTAAACTCAGATTTCATTTGAAAAATCATGATTACTAAATATGATTCAATCATTTGTAGAAATTCTCTGTATCCAGAAATGCTGCAGATATCAAAACACAACAACCTGCCTTCATATGAAACTACAACAGAAAAAATGTCTCATAACGAGGAAACATTTAATTAGATAACACATTGTATTTTCCTCGATTTAGCCCGAGTGTTAAGGAACAGTTAAGGAATTTTTAAACGTTCAAAAATGAACGTGAAGAGGTAACAGCTATGACAAAGCGGCGTCTGTAAAGTGGAGCCAGCTGCAGTTCCTCAAACGTCCACTTGAGGCTGGCTCCAGAAGTCAGTCTCCATTAGTCCCCATGTAAAAATGTTCACAGCAGAAATAAACATGTTTACAGCCTGGTACAAAAAACAGTTTTGGTCTCTGTAGTTCATTATATTTATATCACCTGTTCAGATTATATATAGGCTTAAAGTTACGCAGAATTAACAGTGTGCTCACTTTGACTGACAGGTGACAGTGTTGTAACAGATGTCTCGGCTGTTTTTGGTCTCTACTAACTCCCGAGGGAAAACATATGTCTCTTTAGCTGCTTAATACTCCACTATGTTCACCAGCTGGACAGGGAATGTACCACAAAACCAAAACTAGGAGCTAAAACAAGGCTAAAAAGACTTGAGATGCATGGATAATGTGGGTTAAACAGTTCTTTCACAGTCCTGACCGGGAAACAGACCCTGCATTATATAACTGTCAGATAATCCCGGATTAAAGGTTTTGGGTGTTTGTAAACCGGTTTGACACATTCTGAACAACTGCTTAATTAGTTCACGCAGATCCACAGACTGTGTTCTGGGTTTTAAAAAGGTGTTTTCATGGACTGTGCGGCTGTTTGGGACACACAGTTGCTCTCGGTTTGTAATATTTTCCAATTTTGTGACAACATATTTACAGAAAACTAGAAAAGGCTAGAATTAAATCACTGTGGTGTGAGCTATTGCAGAGATTTGCACGTAATAATGTTTGGGTAATGAAATCTTCTGATGAGTTTATGTGAACTTTGCTGCTCAGTTGATTTTATTCAGGTGATGAATGTCATGCATCCGGCTCCTCTAACGAGATCACTGTTGTGCAAGCTCGTTAGGAGTTCATTTCAGCTCCCCAGGTTGTCTTGCTTTATTAGATTTAGAGACATCTTAGTATTATTCAGCAGTTATGATGTTATTCCACACAGACTGTGGTGTGTGTGTCATCAGTTCAATTAAGAAATACATTCTGTTGTTTATCCGATTTAACCTCCGTGTTCACGCTAATATCAGAATTGTGAGTAGAAAACACAAAAACGAGGAGAACCACAAAGAGATATTAGAGATATTACTCAACCATTTCCATGGTGACATCTCTCTTTTCTCTTTTTAGCTTTCTCCGTCAATGTTCTATCTCTATCTCTTCTCTTCTGCCATAACGTCTGAGCCTGATTTAAGCCTGCTTGCCCAGCTTTGGTTCCCCTTTGCCCTGGGCCTGAAAACCTCCTCTACAGCCTGGCTAACAAACTGAGCTAACATTAGATAACAGCAGCTATAGTTCACAGCAGTTTACTTTCATGTCCATCAGGAAACTAAAAATCACTGAGAGTCTCATGTAATATTGTTTCATTTATTGTTTCCTAAGCCATACACAGGACATTTTTCACAAGCGGTCCCTTTTATGGAAAATATAATGATCGTTTTTTTATGTTTCCAGTGAAACATGTGCGTCACGCCTGCTGTAAAACAAATAATGCCCTTCTCCCAGTTAATGTAATGTAATGTGACATATTTACATACTAAAGAAGACTCATGAATGTGAGTGCTTTACATGTTGTATTACAATTCTCCCCCCTGAGGCTCATGGGGCAACTTCAGAGCCGCCGCTGAACATTTCTGCACCGCTGATGGGTGAACTGCAAGTCAAAAGTATATATATAAACATCCATATATACATAACATTACATATATCCACTTACTTACATTACAGTGACATCGGACTGTAGGAAACCATCATCCAAAGCACCATATAGGCCTGTTTTCAGGTTTTTATCGAGGATAAACCAAACTGTGTGGGAGAGATAAAACCCCACCAGGGTTTCTAGAACATCTCAACCCAAATCAAACAAAATGACTAAGAGTCGCCCAAAGATCTAATGATTATCAGAGTAGGAACGTAAAACTTTGCAGAGTTTGTCAATCATGTTATTGTATAAATTCTTTACTAATCAGCACACATATATAAAACCACCAAATACTCATCATAGACATTAGATCTTAGTGTATTACTTAATATAAGACCTGCAACTAATGATTATGCCTTTTCTTTTCTACCATAAATATCAGATTGTAAATCATGTTGATGCTAGACTGACTTGTAATCAGTCGATCAAGGAATTTTATGCTCCGGGTACGATCACCCACGAGAAGTACGTAATGTTTTACGACACTATAAGTCACACAACACCAACTATTTTACTGATTTTGGTGAAACTGGATGGAGAAAATGTTTTCTGGTTTTCGCTCTCTGACGTCCTCCGGCTGCTCTGCCTCAACTCTCTGTGATTTACTGATGAAGTGTAGCTGCTGTTAGCTGAGTTTGTTAGTCAGAGTGTTAGTGTTTGTACCACAGACGGTTTATGGCCTATGGTGCAGGCGTACACAGATGGGGAGTAGAGCAAGTGTCGTGCTAGAACCAGAGCTGGGCATGTGGGTAATGTAACCAGGCTCAGCAACCTCTATGGACGTAATGACAGAGCGGGAAGGAGACCAAAGGGGGCGCTGACAGAGAAAATTAGGAAGAGAAAAGAGAGTGGAAGCGAGTAAGACAAGAGTAAATCTTGGACTGACTTTTAGTCATTGGCAAGAGCTTCATGAACTAAAAGGCTGAAAGACAGATCACTTACTTATTACTTGCTTTTGGACTTGTAAGTAATATTAACTGGCTGCTATGTCTTGTGTTGTTGCACTTGCTTGATGTTTGACCGTTGGCAGAGTTGTCAGCTCGCTAGTTTTTGATCATAAGTAATAAAATCATAACAGATACACACATCATATTTACCACAGTGGTGTTACACTCTGAAACCTGAGGCACTAAATCACAAATATTACAGATTTCTATGCTGCTTTCACATGAACCGACTCTTCCAGGTGTTACAGCAGTCTTACCTGATGATGTCGTCATTGTGTCCCAGGTAAAACCTCTGGCTGTGCTCTCTGGTGTTGTAAACAACGCCGACCCCGGCCACAAAGTACACCACCTCCTTCCCGGCGGTGTAGTACAGGTTATTCCGGCACTGGTGGCCCCGGTACCCGTAGACCCAGTCCAGTCTGAGCCGGCAGCCCGGGGCGCTCCGGTCCGACATGTTCATTCATCTGAGGGAGGAGCAGGGGGGTGGGACACCGTGTCCGGTGCTTCAGTCCTGATTCTTCTTCTGGTTTAAGATCCTCCAGCACAGAAGTGATTTATTATCGGTTTGCTGATATTTATCGACTGAACCGAAAATATCGCGATATTGGTGAGTTCATTTTGTTTTTAAAGGTTAGTGTTGGTTATTGAGAAAGTACAGAATTAAAGACGTTGCAAAAGTGGACATGATTCTGAATAATCAACTCTTCACCAACTAATCAACCTCAAATCTGATACTGTTGCTCCCTGGAGGTTTCTGCAGCCAAACAATCAGTTCATAATAATCTGAATCCATGCGGTTATTTTAATTCTGTCATCTGTTTGAACTAAAAATGACATTTTGAACTGATTATCCTCTCAGCAGGTGAGTTAGATGGCAGCTTCCATGTGATCTAACACCATCATCATCATCATTACCTGCAGATAGATGTTTGAGCGTTCCTTGACTACTTGTGGTTTGAATATAATCTTCTATAATGGATACAAATATTGTTTTATCGTTCTCTAAATAATCCCATCATAGCCTTGTGGTATTTTATAGCTACAATGAAGACATGAAATTAACTTTATTTATTCATAATTTCTGCCTCAGCCTGGAATATTTCCTCCAGCTGCTGATTTATTTACTTTACTTTATATAAAAATGAAATAAAGAAAGAGAAACGCGTCTGGAAAGTTCTCAAGCAAAGAGACAAAAAACAGCAACACAAACTGATGGATCCTGATCCTGGAGAATATAATCCCCCCCTCTCACACTAATCCTCGACCTCGGTACCAGCCATGGTTACTACAGCACGGGTGCTTTTCCTCCTGTATCCCTCACATCATCCCTCCGCGGAATGAAAACGCACAGCGCGGGAGATGGAGCCGGAGCCACTGGAGGCTCTCAAACCCCCATTCACAAATCTGTAGTAGAGCCAAGAGGGACAGGGTGTATAATAATCCACAATATCAAAATTTAGAAAAAAATAATAAAGGGATTATTTCCTCTGTGAAATGCAGTTCCAGGGAGAGAGGAAGAGAAAGAGATAGAGAGAGAGCGACAAAAACAAGTGTTTAATCCCCGCAGATGAGCCAACTTCAGCGGGCAGTGGTGGAGAGAAGCCCCGGCTTCAGACCGCAGCATCCCGGCCGAATGACGGGAGAGGAAAGTCCTGATTCCCGGCAGGAGGGGAGCATCCTCCCCGCTGCAGCGGAGTCCCTCCACCCCTTTGACAGACAGACAGGTGAGCAGACAGACAGGTGAACAGTAAACCGGACTTCAGACGCTTGATGGTGACCCTCCCTGACCGCCGAGCCTCATCACAGTGATGTTTTCTCGCTCGTTTTCTGGACTGACAAGCAGAAGCATCAAGGTAACACCGAGCAGATCATTAGACAGCGTTTCCTGTGTGGAACCTAAAAAATAAAAGTCCTTTGAAAGAGGAGGATGGGTTGGAGACTAGTGCTGACACTGGACGGGCCTGCAGCTCCAGAAACGAGTCAAGAGACTCAGGACACTTTTTGAATTTTGTTGATACTTTCACACACAATTTTATTTCATACCGTTTATAATAAATATTGAGTAATATAGACTACAATTAGTCTAATCTTGAAACTGTCTTTCAACATGACAGCGCGTTGGTGTGGCCCGATCCAACAGACGATACATACTGCAGCTCAAACTGCTGGTTCTGATAGAAAGGCCAGAACACACAGTGCATTGTAGATTGTTGTGTATGAGATTTGCGTAGCTGCAGACCCCGCCAGCAATTAGTTCCACAAAGGGCCGGTGCGGCTGCAGGTTTTGGTTCCAACCAACCAAGAGCACGCCGTTTGACCAATCAACTCTGTGAAGACTGAGATCAGTTGATTAAATGAGTCAAGTCTGGTGTGCTGCTGCTTGGTTGGAAAGGAAACCTGCAGCCACAGATTGGCCAGGCCTGCATCAGGGTGCCCATGCTGACCCCTGTCCACTGCCAAAGAGGCAACGATGAGAGAAGATGGCCTGGTCCGATCCACAGAGGTCCAACCTCACAACTTACAGGATTAAAAGGAGCTGATGACATCTTGGTGCCAGATACCACAACACACCTTCAGAGGTCTAGTAGAGTATACCTGGACGGCTGTTTTGTTTTTTTAAAAGGGGGACCTACACAATGTTAGACAATTGGTCTTAATGTTATGGCTGATTTGATTTGAACTCCTCATTAGTACAATAGTCAAATTCCAGATTTTATTTTGAAGGTCAAATCTCTACACTTCCGCTCTTATTGTGGTAAATTATCAGGCGCTTGTAGCAGCTCGAGCTCAGGAGGTAACCATGACGCACGGAGAGGAAACACCCCGGCACCGCTGGAGAGGACGCACCGCCGCAAAGGACTGTGGGACGTTGTGTTTTTATTATTTATTTATTTATTTTTTTCTGTTAATCTTCATTCATGTATTTTTTTAATCAGTGAAGAACTCAGAGAGGAATTTAAGAAAAAAAAAACTACAAATACCAGCAAGCTGTGGTGCAGAATGAGGAGCTGTCCTGAGTGCTGAAACTGTGGGTGAGACATTTACAATCTGATTGATATAAAATATTTAATTACGAGTATATTGTGTAAAAATAAGAATAAAACTAGTAGACTGGTAGAAAAGTTGCATAATGTTGTAGCAGGAGGTTTAAGTTTTACATTTCAGATTTCACTCTTCTTCTTCTCTTTCAATCTTTCCAAATTTCAGAAAATATAGACTGATGGACTTCATAATGGACCGCTGGATGCAGTGAGGCTGCATGAAGTTCAAGTTAAAGATGAAGGTTTCTGGAACCTGGCTTATATTCTAAGTGTGTTGACAAAAAATTGTGATTACCATCTTCGATCATCATCGACATGTTTAACCCTCTTCAGCCTCAGAAGTAGCTCCATTTTTCTTTTGACTCACTAGTTTACAGTCTGACCTTGCATAATAGAACATAAAACATTTTATTTTGAAATTATGACTTTGAACATCATCTTACCTGAGGAGCAGATGTATTTAGGATCGATGGAGCACATGAAGAAATCTGAAAAATGAAAATAAAGTCATAAAGAACACATTGATTGAGAAACTGGGAAGTGCAGCCAATTATAAAATATAAATATAACACAACCTTTTGAGCCATCATTACATCCGTAATGTGTTTCTAAAAGTTAACAGTGTGGACTGAAGCGGAAACTGTGATCCCTGCAGAAGATCATTAGAACAGACCAACTGGGAACGACTATTGGTGTTCGTGTGGGCAGGAGTCTTGTTTTTATGTTTACCTCAGATATATTACTCAACAGAGCTGTAAAAAACAAAACAAAAATGATAACAGGAACAATACAGCTGCTGTCTGAAACTCCTGCACCTGTTATGTTACACATGAGATATGAGACTTCACTGATTCCTCATGGTGACGTTTACTTGTTGCAGCTCACAGTACACAAAGTGAATAAGAAAATAAATCACGTTAGAAGTTAGAAACTTCAGAGAGAATAGAAACTTCCAACCAATTTCTTTCAATAGCAACTGTAAAAGTTTTATGGACCTGTCAGAGATGCACTGCAATCAGTTTTCCATCAAACATGAGGCAGTATAGGAACTCCCCTCCTTTACACTTTATGGCACTGAGTCACACAACACCAACTAACTAAACTGTAGCTGCTGTCAGCTAATGTTAGTTCAGTTTGGTATCCGGGCATTCTGGACTGAGCTCAGTACCAGAGGAGATCACGGCTCTTTCAGTTTTATTTGTAAATGTGAAACTTTCCCCTGTTTTAAAGTGCCATTATGTAACTTTTCTACCATACAACAGATTTAAAGTCATTGTTGATATGTTGGTGTTTTATTAGGTGAACCGTGTCACCCGTTATTGTGGGATGAGCAAGCAGACAATCCTGAGACAGTAAACAGGTTTAAGTTTCAGACAAACTAACTCAATACAAATGTAAAGTGGGTTTAAAACAGAGCAGTGTAGACCAAGTGTAAGGAGAGACATGATCCAGAGGACTGGCAGTTTCTGTAGCGCTCCTGTAGGCAGGAGAGGTGACAAGATGGCAGACAGGTGTGCTGCTTACAGACGGTCAGGTGTGTAGAGAGAGAAGCACCAGAGTGAGGAGAGACAACCACAGACCAAGAGGGAAACAAGGAACAAACACTGAGGCATGGCCATGACTACTACAACTACTTCAAAAAGATGGTTTACAAGACCTGAAGTACCTTTCCTTAACATTCAGAGAATTGAAACAGCTGCAACATGAATCCTTCAGGTTAGATTCATGGGCCTTCCTAAGAAAAGACAACTTGATCAGAGACACTATGAAATAAGAATGACATGGAGAATTATCTACACAGAAGAGCTTCAGTTTAATAGAATAAGAAAATAAATATTAGTGAGAAAAGCAATCAATGACTAATGAAGGTTGTATTCATTACTTTTGGTAGCAACAGCACAATGAGTAAATATGTTAAAGAAGGAGGCACAAACCAAGTAGTGAATGTTTTATTGAAACTGTGTATCTGTTGTGTTAATGTGTGTGTGTTGCGCTCAGCAGGAAATGAGTGGAGACCAGGCCTGCAAGAGAAACATCCAGTTAGTCTGGCAGCCTGAACAAAGACGCTCTTTGTGGTAACATGCAGCTAAATGTATTTTTGTTAAAATGTGTACATATGTGCTAGTCACTCACCTGTTGTGCTCCAGTGAAAAGAGTCCCCCAGGTTAACTGAGCAGTATTTAAAGGTTCCGGACCATACCATGAGCTGATTGGTGCAGAGGTGGAGTGCACCTTACTCACTTCTTGGGAGTTTAATGTTCAGCACAGGTAGAGCATACAGTCTAACTGTTAATATAGTGTAACAGTGTAAATGTATTTGAAGGTTTTTGTCTAATGTTTGGTATGTTGAGATGTAATGGGAGGGGCAGAATCCCCCAGACTGTGTCAGGGTGTAGGTTGGTAGCAGCAGCAGGGTATATAAGGCTGCCAGACACCACAGGTTGCTGCTGCAAGGACTGCTTATGCAGCACTAGTTTGAATAAAGAATGTTAGATAAATGCATTACAGTGGAAGTGAATGTAAAATAGTACCATGTGCTGCTGTCACTGAGAAACACTGAACGAGTATGACCTCTTGTGGCCGAGAATATAACAGACCACATAAGGCAACCTGATATTGTTCTAGTTGTGGCGTTGTTCCACCACCATCTCACAAACTAGTCATTAATGAAACACCAGAAGTACAGCCATCATCATTATGTATCAATATACCTCCAAACAAGTTTGATAAATTATATTTTCATTAATTTAATTTTCATGCTGCTAATACACACTTCTACTCTGCTGACAATAATATTGTGACCTCAGGTGTATGCTGAGTTAAAAGAAAGAGTTGAGTCATGTGACTCTCTGTCCCCTACACACACACACACACACACACACACACACACCTGTTTGTCATCCATAATCCTGCATATGGGTCATGTGTCAGCTGTATTTATATCTCAAAAGGGAGCTCCTCGTTGGCAGCTGACTGTGTGTGTGTTTGTGTGTGTGTGTGTGTGTGTGTCTGTGCCATGTCACCATAAATTACAAACACAATAATAAAGTAAGTGCTATTTAAATATAGAACTGGCATTGCAATTTCTGGTATCATATTACGAACCTGTGTATATATAAACAAAATGTGATGATGTGATGTTTTATTGTTTTCGCAAAAAAATGATATGCACATTTTAAATTTGATGCCAGCAACACTTTTTGGAATAGTGGCAACAAAAGAGTGAAAAAGTTGAGAAGCGCTAAAATAAAACATCTCACAATGAATGAGGTTAACTGACAACAGGTCAGTAACATGATTGGGTATAAAAAGAGCGTCCCAGAGAGGCTGAGTCTTTGTGACGTAAAGATTTGGAGGATTCCATCATGTTCAGTTCATGATTTCATTAAAAGATTCAGAGAATCGGAAGAGATCTCCGTATGCAAGGGACAAGGCTGAAAAGCAATGCTGGACAGCTGAATCTTCAGGCCCTCAGACGACACTGCATCAAAACAAGACATTATTCTGTCGTGGACATCACTGCATGGGCTGAAGAACACTTCCAAAACATTGTCTGTGAACACAGCTCACCGCTGTATCCACAAACCACAGTTAAAAGTCGACTATGCGAAGAGGAAGCTGCATATAAAACAGAATCAGTCGCCTTCTGTGGCCACAAGCTCAGATGGACTGAGGCGAAGTGAAGCAGGCCTCACAAAACTAACCGTGAAAAACATAAAATTATTTATTTTACTTATTTCAGTTTTACTGATACAGCTGATCCACTCTCTTATTAACATTAATAAGAATATATTTATGATCAGCACATTTAAAACATCTAACTGAGTAAAATGAGCATTTGGTCTGAGAACATCTCCACCTCTTGTTCATTTTAATTACCCACATAAAACAGAACTGGCATTGCCATTTCTGATATCATGTTACAAACCTGTATATATATAAACAAAATGTGATGATGTGAAAACCCCATAATCAATTGAAAACAGCATGAAACAGCTCATCAGATGTTGAAACTTTTTATTGTTTTCGCAAAAAAATGATATGCACATTTTAAATTTGATGCCAGCAACACTTTTCAAAAAAAAAGTTGGAATAGTGGCAACAAAAGAGTTAAAAAGTTGTGAAACGCTAAAATAAAACATCTCAAAATAAATGAGGTTAACAGACAACAGGTCAGTAACATGATTGGGTATAAAAAGAGCATCCCAGAGAGGCTGAGTCTTTGTGACGTAAAGATTTGGAGGATTTCATCATGTTCAGTTCATGATTTCATTAAAAGATTCAAAGAATCAGAAGAAATCTCCGTATGCAAGGGATAAGGCTGAAAAGCAATGCTGGACAGCTGTGATCTTCAGACGACACTGCATCAAAACAAGACATTATTCTGTCGTGGACATGTCTGCATGGGCTGAAGAACACTTCCAAAAACATTGTCTGTGAACACAGCTCACCGCTGCATCCACAAGTCGACCATGCGAAGAGGAAGCTGCATATAAAACAGAATCAGTAACACAGTCGCCTTCTGTGGCCACAAGCTCAGATGGACTGAGGCGAAGTGAAGCAGGCCTCACAAAACTAATACTTATTTCCAGTTTTACTGATACAGCTGATCTCACTCTCTTATTACACATATAATAAGACATATTTTTATGATCAGCACATTTACAACATCTAACTGAGTCCAATTGAGATCTTTGGTCTGAGAACATCTCCACCCTCCTTGTTCATTTTAATTACCCACATAAAACTTTTCTTTGTCCCTTATTCTTATGTCTCACTTTGTCTCCAAGGAAACTGTCAAATTATTTTGGAGCTTTCTCCAAAGTTAACTTCACCTTTGTGCAAAGTGCATGTGTTTCAGTAATGCTATCACTGGTTATATCGATATTTTCTTATGACCTTGAGTCATTGCATTGATTTGTTGTCTTGTTGTTTTGCAGGTGTCTCCTTACAAGTGTGTGTGCACAGGAATGCACCTAACAAGTAAGAACAATGAGAGGACCATCACTGCCTTTATTTGTGCCCGTTGCCACCCTGTTAAACTGCTTCTAGGTCAGATTCCTGCCTGTAATGAGAGCCGTGTTCCTTTCTTTTTCTTTACAAAAGTGCCAGTGTTACAAAATGCCTTTTTAATTTGTATCCTCCACTTTAACCACCAGGAGTTACTCATGAATCTGTCCTTAAAGGACCTCTGTTTCTTGTCGTTACTCATGTTAAGACAATTAAAAATTCAAAATATAATCAGCAGAGCTACTGAGCTATTATGTCACTGCAGGTGTATTTATTTATAATTAGGAGGAATATAATTATCCTTATCAGCTGTTTACATTATATCTTTCCACAAACATATAATTTGTACTAATTAACTTTACAGCCTAACTGTACACAGCCTCCTGTAACCAGGCAGATTGTTTCAAGACAGATCCAGTCACGTATCTGCTGTCCACTGAGCTTTGATCCAGGGAAGGCAAACATGACATGATGCAGTGCTTGAGCTGCCCTCAGCTGACTTCAGTTCCCTAGAAAGACTCAGTGTGGAGGATTATGTAACATATGCAGGATACAACCGGGTGTGGCTCTCCAAGTGTGACTTAAGTCCAACTCGGTCAGAAGTGATTTGTCAGGAGAAAGAGGCAGAAAATGTCGTTTTTATGAGTTGTAGTTCAGAACTAATCTGCTGCTCTGAGCTTCTGAAACAGGAAACCATTAAAGCTTTGAGCTCTGTGTAAACAGTCATTAGGAATCGTTAGGACTGGGCAGTCTGAAGTGTAATTATACCCTGGTCACTTAAGGTCTTCTTGTACATAATTTTAAGATGGACTTTTAGAAAAGATTTATTATTTAGCTCTTTAATACAGATGTTTGTAGAATTGGTCTGGTCTTGACTGAAGAAAATAGTTTGATTAATGATTCATTACATTTAACTGTGTGTAAACATGTATATAAAGAGGACTTGTAATATCAGATTATGAAGTTTACATTTTAAGTGTGAAATAAAGAGACAACCAGTCGTGTGTTACATTTCTGGACGTTTCCTTTTAATTGATCCTCTGTCCATCCATCCTGTCCATCCACAACTACACAACATAGTTACCACATTATAATATTGTTCATGTGCATACAGTTATTGCTGTGTACACCAAGAGCAAGCAGCCCCATCGAAACGTTTTAGATACAGTCTGTCAGATTACAGTAAAATAAGTTAAAACTTTCAGGCCTGTGAAACCAGGTAAATAACTAAATATTCCTTCACTCCAGATGTTGTCCTTGATAGATTTGTTTTCTACAAATACAGCTCTACAACATTGCTAGGCATTGTGATTGTGTGCCAGCTGAATTCACACTGTAGGGATCTCAGTGTGGTGGTAGTTTTGAAGGCATTGATAAATATATTGGTACACCACAGTCCTTAGTTGTAAAGAGGCAGATAATAGCGCATCACCCTTAGCACAATGTTTAAAAACACTCGTACAGAGTCAAATGACAGGCAGGAGGTAAAAACAGGAGTTCAGAGGGGCTGCTTCAGTGACCTGACCAGATCGAGCTCTGTTAGGAGTCGTACAACGCAACAACAGATTTTGTCCGCGGAGGACAAAATATTTAGTGTGTGGAAGTCCACCAATTCTCATTCATAGCCGACAGTAGATTACTTCTTTTAAATTACAGTTTTAAAAATAAGGAAGGTGACGGATGGCTCTGCAAGCAGATAGTACCGGACAAGAAAATAGAATTAGTGACAGGTCAGGCAGCCTATCGTTATAAAGTTTAAATAATGTGATTTGTTTTCTTATTAGTACAGATTGAACTGGCAAAAAAAAAAAAAAAAGCCAACATGCTTCAGTTTTATGTTTAGCCACTTGAACGACCGCTCACATCATGGCATTGAAGACGAAGTGACACACTCACAGGTTGTGCCACACTCACAGGATGTGCCACTTCTAACCCTGACAACCTAAACTAACCTCATGCACAAATGAATAAACATAAAACCAGAATTAGCATGTGCAAGCCTTTAAAAATAAACAAACAAAAAAAAAACACAATAAAATGACATTAAATATTCTTATTTTTTATGACTACTTCATGATGTTGCGGATTTAAGGTATGCGATGAGGTCAGCGCGCTCTCCCTTCTTCTTGATGCCAGCGAAGATCATTTTGGTTCCGGGAATGTACTTCTTGGGGTTCTCCAAGTACTCCATCAGGGTGTCCTCATTCCAAACAATACCTGGGAACAGACAGATGAGCAGTGATGAGAGCAGAACTGATTTAATCAAGGCCAGAATTCAAACAACAGGCAAACTTTTTAAAGTGTAAACTTAAGTGATTGGACAGAGAGCTACCCCTTTCTTCGCTCACTCTATCTCCAAGATAAGTGTTATTCAAAGCCTCATTTAAAGCACTGGTCAACCGACCTTTACTCTTGTTGGCGTCTGTGTACGAGAAGCCCTCAGCCTGCCCGGTCTTGCGTCCAAACAGACCCCACAGGTTGGGTCCCACCTTGTGCTTTCCGCCGTTCTCTACCGTGTGGCACTGAGCACACTTCTGGACGAAAGCCTTCTTTCCCTTGGCGATGTCTCCCATGGTGAGCTGGAGGAACAGAAAAGCAAAGGTTCAGACAGAGAGTTAAAATGATAATATCTGTGGGTAAAGCTTTCTATTCATAGACTTCAGTCCTGGCTGTAAACTCAGGACTCGACGCCATCTTGTGAAGGTCATTTGAGGTGACTAACTGCACCTGTAGCTCCTCTTTCTTTACTCTACATTCAGAGAAAGTTTCACTCTGTGCTGAGGTCATTTCAAGGAAACCCCACACACGTATAACACGTTAGCGTTTAGCTGTCGAGCAGGCACAGGCTGACTCAGCTCGGGTTACTTTACAGGAAAAAAAAGCAGAAGTGTATCTTTAATACATCGAGCCAGCATTAATGTGCGGGAAACCTCCTCTGTAAGGCGTTATAGAGTAGTTAAGTATGCTGTTACGTGCCTTAACGTGAGTATGTAATGTCACCAGGAAACGTCATGTCACCGGCTGTCCTGACGTGACCTGCAGCCGCTGTCAGCCTGACTAATGTAACAGCTCTTACTTAGAAAAGGGGCGCGGATATCATTACATATGTCAGTCATGTCTGGATAAGATAAGAGCTATACAGTACAATGACTTCTTATCGGATTATTTGCTGACTGAATGACTCAAAAAATGAAAAAATAATGTAGCTTACTATATGAAAAGAGCATGCAGGACCCAGTAGGAGAATAACCCTAAAGTATAATAGTAGCCTCAGGCCAACATGGCGTGCTGCCTGACTGTTTCACATCCTCCTCAAGGGCATATAGTACAGACAGCTCCATGCGGAGGTTCACCCGCACATTCATGCGGTTATAACGCCAGCTTGGTGTAGGCTAAGCCCGCTAAGTAAGTAAGGTTAGCCGGGTTATGTAGGCTATCACCAACCAACCCACCTCCCCCAAGCCGAGGCTTTGTCAAGGATGCTTCAATGTCGGCGTCTAGAAAATCCCATTCAAATCATGCAGTATTATCTGGTAACACCCAGTCAGTTCAAGAATATGTCTCTCTCCAGTCCGGTTTACTCTGTTATAGTTGTTTGTTTGTTTGTTTTTTATTCCACGCAAAGAGAGCAAGACGAGCTATTCACCAAAGACAGGAGCTAACGGTTTAGCGGCCGTTATGACAGCTCCGGCATTTTCCCGTATTTAATTCAGCATAATTTCGGATAAACCCACACCCGATGTCTCCCTCTGTTATAAATAAATAGATATAAATATAAAAAAAAGCGTACCTTCTGGTTAAAATCTGGTTTTAAGCCGGCGTTGGCTCGCCTCTCTCGGCCGTTGAGCGGTTAGTGAGTGACGGACGTTAGAGGAAGGTCACTACACTATAGAGGCACCGGCGTCTGACGTCACGGCCCTGTCACGTGCCGCGCGGATTTCGCTTCTGACGTGTCACGTCACGTCCATCCACGAGGGCTGAGTCCCATTTCTAAAATAAAAGACCTCTTCCCCTTTACCTTATGCCTTTACGTTACAATTTGAAAAAAAAAAAACAGTTTCGACTTTTTTGCTAGAGATCAAATACACACTGCTGAAACCACGCATTTTTTAAATATTATATAATATAAATCAAATATAAAATCTCGTAGGAAATGAGACAAGGATTCAAGGGAAGGAAGTTAAAAGTGTGTTTTGGTGCTTGTCCCCCCGCATGCTGTCGCATTTCCCAGCCCTCCATTGAGAGAGCGAAAAAGCACCTGCCGGGGTAACCTTATATGGAAATACTTAAGTTTATTACAATGTGCCTTTCTGGACAAATTCCATTTTTATCTATACAGAGTCTTTAGTTTGAAGTTATATTTTATTTCCTAAATTGTGTGTGTGGACAAACTCAACATATCCTCACATCTTTTGGCTCTATTCAGTATAAAAATGACATGTTGGTGCTTTTGAATCATATTTAAGCTACCTGAGGTGGATAAATTATCTTTTTTTATGAATTAATTTTTTCATAGTTAACATTTAAGGCCCCACACTGTATCTAGTTTCACAATGACCCTGAGCTCTCTAGGAGATAACAGGCTAACTAAGGTGACCACAGTGTCCTCAGACCAAAAGGACACTGTGTAAACCTCAAAGGCAAAGTCCCCTTTAGTGTTTAATCTGGTTTCATTACTCTATACTCTTTACTCTCTCTCTCTAGCTATAGAGTATTTTCCTTAATAACTTCACACAGCTCAACACAAGTGTATATGATTATCATACATGTGTCACAATCACAATAGAGCTATTATAATCTAAACTGTCCTCATTCAGCACTTACTATAACCACACATGCACAGACGACATACCGTGGCACACATAGAGATCATTCCTGACACCCTCACACCGACCTGACAAACAGGTCACAAGCCTCTGACGAGATATCCTCAGCTGACGGCCCATGTGTTGTATGTTACACGGGACAATGACGTAATATATCTCCAATATGTAAATAAAATTGTTTTTCTGATTCATTTTTATTGTATCTTATGTACTCAAGTCCTGTACTTCAGTACAAATTTGAGGTACTTAACTTGAGTATTTTCTTCTCCCAACACTTTCGCTTTTTACTACTCAACTACACTACTACTACTCTACTTCTACTCACAATTTGGAGGCAAATAACACACTAGACTGTTGTTATGATATTGCTGATTATGTGTCATAAGAACAGTCTCTTGTCTCTGTACTGCAGTGTACTACTGTACTGTGACCTCTTCATCACTAAGCCTTTGAGGGGCTGTGTTTAAAAGAAAACTAAGACATGTGAGATTACTACAGAAGTGTCAGAATCAAGATATGTGTTACTGTGTCTATTGTCTACTCCTATGACTTTAGTTTGAAATCAATCACGAAGGTCCTGGTTGTTTACATACAGACAAAGGGGGTTTGAAAGTAAAGTGTGCACTCTTCATGCAATATACTGGGTTTACTTCATTCTGGATCGTCGTTGGTGTGTCAAAGGTGAATTTGGACCACTGGATTCTCCTCACTCTGACTGGTCGATAGAGGTGTCAGTCATCAAAATCGACCAACGTTCAGGGCTTTAAGCCTTAAAAGAACTGCTTTTCACAACAATGGCAAGGTTATCATTATTAATAGTACTAATACTTTGTAAAGTGTAATACTAAGAATAATAATGAGAAGGGTAAATGGCACATATGGTGCCAAATTGTGCACATGGGGTGTTTCCGCTTGGACATACCAAGATTCACTTTTTTTAGCATCTACTTTTGCACAGATACTCATCAGATATTACTTGACTAATTCCTAAATGACTTGAGCTACTATCAAAAATGTAAAAAAAAATGGAAATTTTCTTCAGTGTTCCAAGTAAATTTAGATTCTGACAAACAAATCTTACGTGTCTTAGCTTTCTTTTGAGACCAAGATTATACACACAGCCCAGTAAAGCGTCTGAATACTTCCTCCATTAATGTGAAATCTGATTTTTTTTTTTTTAAACTCCCTGCAGAGCAATAGAAAACATGAGTGCAGTCCAAATTAAAAAGTCTGCTAAAGGGTACTCAGCTCTGTAGCCACTGATATTGTGGGTGTATGTTATGTGCTATTGTGTGTAACTTTGTATTATGTGTGCTGTGTGTTTTTTTGCTTTGTACTGTTTGTTATCGTGCTGTAATATGTTTTAATTGTGTCTGCAGATGAAAAGTTTATGTTTAATACTGTTTTCATTAAATAAATAAATGAATGAATTGAATAAGTAACACCTCCCGTACAGGAGGTGGCAGTAACGTTAAACGTGCACTATCTGTGCTGACCTACTACCACCTTTACCGAGAGCTTCACAAACTGTGGGAATTCACACAATCAACGTGCTACAATTGCCACAAGATAACAGTAACTCGCACAACAACTCGTGTTTACATGTAAAGATTAAATGATGGGAATGTCACGCTTTATCGTACGTCTTTTGATTTCGGTGTTATCGCTTTTTTTTTTATTTGCGATTCACAAACAACGCGTCTGAGCGGAAAGAAGGAATTTCCGAGCAGCACTTGAAGGCGGCACCAACTGATAAAAACGCGCTTGCATTGTGTCGAGGAGGAAGCAGCAAAGATGGAGGAGTACCAGTCCAAACAAGTGCCCGAGAACCTCGACGACCCTCCCAACAGCAGACTGTTCGCGGTCACAAGCCGGTCCATCACCGAAGATGAGCTCCGAGAGAGTTTCTCCGTGTTCGGGGATATCCAGGGAGTGTGGGTCGTCAAAGACAAACAGACAAAGGAGTCCAAAGGCATCTCTTACGTGAAGTTCGCCAAGTCCTCGCAGGCCTGCTTGGCCATGGAGGAAATGCACGGCAAAGTGCTGATGGAGGGGACGAAACCCATCAAGGTGACGTTAACACACCGGGAGAGTTTCCGTTAGTTAATAATAAACGGAAAGTTTCGGTTAAAAAAGAAAGAAAGAGGTTAAACCGTCAAAATACGTCGTTACAAACGGGTAGTAGCTTCTTAGCACGCTACATTAGGGGCGTTAACGGCAGTTACTCAGGAGAGAGGAGACGTGGAAGATTAACTTAGATTAAATTAAATATACTTTATTCATCCACCACGGGGACATTTATCTGTTACAGCAGCAGAGGAAAGTGTAGCATACACTTAGAAAAAAGTAGAAAAGACAAAATACAGCACAATAAACGGACAGAAATATCTATAACCTACACAATAAACAGACAGAAATGTGTATAACCAACACAATAAACAGACAGAAATATCTATAACCAACACAATAAACAGACAGAAATATCTATAACCTATCTATAACCTACACAATAAACAGACAGAAATATCTATAACCTACACAATAAATAGACAGAAATATCTATAACCAACACAATAAACAGACAGAAATATCTATAACCTACACAATAAACAGACAGAAATGTCTATAACCTACACAATAAACAGACAGAAATATCTATAACCTACACAATAAACAGACAGAAATATCTATAACCTACACAATAAACAGACAGAAATATCTATAACCTACACAATAAACAGACAGAAATATCTATAACCTACACAATAAACAGACAGAAATATCTATAACCTACACAATAAACAGACAGAAATATCTATAACCTACACAATAAACAGACAGAAATATCTATAACCTACACAATAAACAGACAGAAATATCTATAACCTACACAATAAACAGACAGAAATATCTATAACCTACACAATAAACAGACAGAAATATCTATAACCTACACAATAAACAGACAGAAATATCTATAACCTACACAATAAACAGACAGAAATATCTATAACCTACACAATAAACAGACAGAAATATCTATAACCTACACAATAAACAGACAGAAATATCTATAACCTACACAATAAACAGACAGAAATATCTATAACCTACACAATAAACAGACAGAAATATCTATAACCTACACAATAAACAGACAGAAATATCTATAACCTACACAATAAACAGACAGAAATATCTATAACCTACACAATAAACAGACAGAAATATCTATAACCTACACAATAAACAGACAGAAATATCTATAACCTACACAATAAACAGACAGAAATATCTATAACCTACAATAAACAGACAGAAATATCTATAACCTACAATAAACAGACAGAAATATCTATAACCTACACAATAAACAGACAGAAATATCTATAACCTACACAATAAACAGACAGAAATATCTATAACCTACAATAAACAGACAGAAATATCTATAACCTACACAATAAACAGACAGAAATATCTATAACCTACAATAAACAGACAGAAATATCTATAACCTACAATAAACAGACAGAAATATCTATAACCTACAATAAACAGGAAAAACAATCAACCTTCAAACAGACAAGTACTGAGGATAAAAGTGGCATGATATATAAAAAGAGTATTGTAATGTAAAGTGACCATGATACAAATATAAATATTATTGCAAGAGTAGTGACCATAATATAAATAATATTACAAAAGTAAGTGACCATGATATAAATAATAAATATTATTGCAAGAGTAGTGACCATAATATAAATAATATTACAAAAGTAAGTGACCATGATATAAATAATAACTGCAAAGGTATAAATGAAATAAAATGAGACATGAACAGGAGACTACAACATGATTACAACTACAAAGTCGCTTTCTCAGTAGTGTCTAGTAATACTTGGTCAATTTATACTTAAAAAAAAAAGTATTTGCAATTTCCCAAATAAGTTATATTATCTAATACAATTAAATTAGATTAAAAACTAACTCCAATCTCCATTAAACCTTTTCCGCGTCATCCTTCCTCCAGACGTTAACATCAAATCAACATGATTTAAGCTATTTTTGATTGAAGTAGTTGATTATTATTTGAAGTCTCCTAAGTTAATTACTAATAAAAAAGAAAATGTCTGTCTATAATGAATATTCATGCAGATGTTTTCAACCAGTAACCTGTCACAACAGTTATAACCAGAACTTTATTTATATGTAAGATTACAAAGTAAGTTTTATTTCAGCTTTTTTGTTTTCATGCTCTTTCTTTTTGATCCTTATTATATTATCATGTAACTATGCCAATGCTATGTTACTATTGTGACATTACTATCACATTGTGAACTAGTATGACTGAATAAAACTTTCAATAAAGTTTTTTTTGGGGGAAAAAAAAACAAAACAAATCAGCACGATTTTAGTATTTTTGTTCAATACTTTGTAAAACACTGTCACTTTATTCGTACACTCAGTATTTCCGTCGTGTAACATATCCCATTTATATAGTATGTTCATAACCATGTGTACAGTAATACTTAAATGTAGTTGTCACAGCTTTGTACAGTGTATAGAAGATCTTTTTTCAGTAGATTTAATGTCCTATTTTAGTATATTTTGTAACGTGCTTATCTTAAATAAATTTGACTAGATGCTACTGAGAAAGGGAAAACGTAGATGAACTGACACTTTCAGGAAGGTTGGAAACAGATGAGCCCTCCATGTCTTAGGTGTTTACATGTTGATAAGTCATATTTTAAAATCCATAATTTATGGGTATCATGCTCTAGGAGGCCGGACTTGTAACCGTTTCCACTTCTCTGCTTGTTTTTTGTAGGTGTTCATCGCCCAGTCACGCTCTTCAAACAGACACCGAGACGTTGAGGACGAGGAGCTGACCAGGATCTTTGTCATGATCCCCAAAACGTTCACAGAGGAAGATCTGAAAGACACTTTTAAAGTAACTAAACCCACTTCTCACTTTGTTAAACACATTGTTAGTGTTTTTATGTGCTCATTATCTGTCTGCATGTAAAATAAAAGCATTAAGTAATGTATAATCATGAAGAATACACATGTTTTCATGCCTGGCTGTTGCCTCTGGCCCTTTCAGGAGTACGGCGATATCGAGTATTGTGTGATCATCAAGAATAAGTTCACAGGGGAGAGTAAAGGCCTCGGCTACGTGAGATACTACAAACCATCCCAAGCTGCCCTCGCTATAGAGAACTGTGACAAAAGTAAGATCATGTCAGATTCTTGTACTCGTTCATTATTGACTGTATAACGCACAGTTAACCATGACGATGGTTGTGTTCTTAGCTTACAGGGCCATCCTGGCTGAACCACGCACCAAAGCCGCAGCGACAGACGAATACTCCGGGGGAGGGGGAGGGGGCCGAGGCGATTACGTGCCCAGCGTGGACTCCATGAACCAGTATGCCTTACCAATGGGTACGGAGTGGTTTAACATCCTAAATCTGTGTTTCTGTTTTTCAAGCCCATGAATGTTTGAAGCTGAACTAGGGTAACTATATCTTCATTTTCTGAACAGAAACAGCCAATCAGAGCTCAGATAGATCATTGATTGTTGAGTCTCATTCCCAGGTCCCAAACTTTGTATTTGACAACTTGGAAATGACCCAAGAATTCTTTCAATCGCCACGAGAAACCAAGGGGCTCAAGTTATTTTTATAAAAATGACTCCTGCATTAAATCAACATAGAATAAGTAACCAGTATCTAGTTTTAAAGGTACCATGTGGAGTTTTCTTCTTGACCACTTGAATTGATTTTAAAAAATGATCAGAAATTCCTCCAAAATGCCACATTAAGACACAAAGATCTTGAGGAACATGTTAAAAAAATAAATAATCATAGTGTGATTTTGTATGACATGGTTGGCACCAATGGATGTCTTGGTTCATCTCTATAGCAGAGTTTTAAGAGCTTAGTGAAGCAAATGTTTGTGTAAAAGGTGAAAAGAAAAACAGTCAAATTGAAGATCTGAATGAGGAGGTTGTTCGAGTTGACATTAAAACAGTGAGACTTAACAAAAACGCTTTATATTGAATCTTAAGCGTCTCTGCGGTGACTCCGTTCCTCTTACTGTAGTTTGCGTCCTGTTACCGACCCTCTGCCCTCCCTCTCTGCAGCTGACCCCGGCAACTACCCGGTGATGGACTACCGCTCGGGCGACTTCACACGCTGCCTCATGATGTCGACGCGAGCCGCACTCACCCAGGAGCAGATCTTTGCTCTGTTCGACCTCATTCCCGGCATGGAGTACTGCGAGCTGCAGAGAGACGCTTACGGGATGAGCAAAGGTTTGTGGTTAAAGCAAATCCTCGTGTCTTCACTTCGTAATGACTCGAGGCTCGATCATCGATTGTCATTAAAATAAATGGGTCAAATATTTCCTGTGTGTCATGTGCCCTCAGGTCACGCTCTGATTCGCTATAGCAATCTTGGATCAGCGGTTTACGCCAAGGAAAAGCTAAACGGCTTTGAATATCCGCCCGGCAACAGACTGGCAGTAAACTTTGTGGACGACGGAGAGGACCGCAGCAGGTACACACACACAAATGTATGTCCTTATTGCACACATGGTATACACTGCCTGCAGAAGGGTCACAGTTTATGGAGACATGGAGCACAAACGCCCTTTGACGTAAATGTATCCATTAATTTTAAAAAACTGAGACCAAAATGTCACTGTTGACTAATGTTAACCATCTCTGCACGTCTTCCTGCTCTTTATTTGTTGTTAAATATTCATGGGTGAATGTGAATTACCCCCCCGTGGGCCACAGTGTTTTCCTGAGCACCCTGATGAAAAGCAGCAGCAGTCAGTCTTTATATAGTAAACAACAAAGTACGCAGTCTCAAGCAGTAAACGTTGCTGGCACGGCAGTTGAGATGAGGACAAGCTCGCTGCGTTCAGTAAGCTCCGTCTGTAATGAAGACGAAGTTTATTTAGTGCAGCAACATTTCACAGAGCGAGGTCACAAAGTGCTTTAAAGAAGCAAACGATAAAACACAACAGAACACTTAAACACTAAAGCAGGTGAGAGAAGAACATAAGTCTGTAGGAACATCGCTTCAGTGTCGGAGCCACGAGGGACAAAGCAACTACTTGTGCATAAGATGGAGCAGACCTCCTGAGATGAACCACTGAAGATCAGCTTGTGTTTGTGTGCAGCCCCGTAGGTCGTATGGCCATGCAGTTTGTCGCAACCCAGATGATGTCTGCGGTGTGGAACGGACCCTCAACCAGTCAGGTGATGAAACCCCCCGTGAGTACAGTGACTGGTTTAGGATCAGGTCAGATTGCCCATATTTCATCAGGAAATCTTCATGTGGACGAACGGCACACAAAAAGTAACAAGTTCTTTTTATTCTAGATCTGCTTTGGTCTCACGTTAGAGACGAAATGTCGTCATCATAACTTTAGAAAACTACTATGTATGTAAATAACAACTCAAGGTTAATTACTGATGTGGATAATTATTCCTCCAGGCCTCCTCTGCCATCTATAGTCCCTGACATATAACAGTTAATTAGAAAAAAGTTGGTAATTACACAAGATTTAACACCTTACCTGGGAACATATGTTCATAAGGTCGCTAAAATAATTGACAGATTTAGTTTTAGGCGGCTAACGACAAGTTTTTGCTGAATCGCTGATCCTGGGTGCGTTTGTCTGTATCCACCAGGGCTTCCAGGCCGTCTCCCCGATGTCCCGGGTTCAGACGGACGTTAACCTGCCCCCTCTGAAGAAGCTCGCTCCACCTGACAGCAAGTCGAAGGAGCGCTTGTTCGTGGTGTTCAGCCCCTCCCCGCTGCCCCCGGACGTGCTGGAGGACGTTTTCTGGTAAATGTCCCCCTCCTCATGTGAGGACTCATAATTTTCCTTAATTAGAACGCTGAGTATATATGTGGTGAAAATAATGGACCATTAGTAAGGAGGTCAGAGGTTCAGTTGATCACAACTCTTAAGCTTGGATGAGAGCATCAAGCTAAATGCTCCTAATGACGCGCTATTAAAACAAACTGCTTTATAACTCAGCGTTTCTCTCCCCCGGTGTCTCCCTCTGTCTCTACAGTCGCTTTGGGTCCCTGATTGAAGTCCATTTGGTTCCTGGGAGGAAAGTTGGATATATGAAGTATGCAGATAAACAGGTGAGAGTGGCGTTTATGTTTCTCTGCATTTCAAACGCCGTCGATCCGAATCACCCTTTGTTTATTAAAAAAAAAACAAAAAAAACCCTCCTCTCCCCCTCTCAGTGTGCTGACGAGGCCATGGCGGCGCTCCACGGTCGCGTCGTCAACGGCGTGAAGATGAAGGTGATGCTGGCGGATCCTCCCAGAGAAGAATCTCACAAGCGCCCCCGTAACTTCTAGGAAATGACCGGTAAGTGCCACGCTCCCGCTGCAGGGAACGGTAGTATGGTTAAAATGTCGTAAATTTCAAACGAACACTGTCGCAGTGTCATGTGCCGTCTGCGCTCAGTCTGACAAAATGTGCCAAAAAGTTTTTTTCTGATGACCGTTTGTTTGCTCTTGTTCTGTCCCCTGTAAATAACACTGCAGCTTCTTGTTCCCTAGGCGACTGTTGTCATGACACAATGACACCTGACCTGACAAGACCCGACCGACCGACATCAAGACCTTCTCCTGACCCCTGACACGACCTTTGACACCTGTCTGACCTTACCTCTGGTCAGTGACCTTGCTGTGACTCACTGAGTACACAATAGCATCCAGTCTTAATCGTATCCAGTCTGTGAGCAGCAGCAGCAGCCATGTTAGTGTGTGTAGTCTCTGCTTCTTCTTTTTTATGCTCTTTGTTTTTATGATTTGGACTTTAATGTTCAGCAGTAGTACTCTGATTTATCAAGAGACAACTGAAGGAAGTTAGAATGTGAATTATGTTGTAGTTCAGGTGGTTTGCAGCATTTTCTCCTTTAGGTCTGTTCAGCTTAAATAAATAAACCAGGATTTGTAAAGTTGGATCTCAGTTTAGTTCAGTCAGATCTGCTCGTTTTTTCTTTTTATGAGATGACATGTAATCCATGACATGTAATCCAGCTCAAAGGTGTTCGTCAGACTGTCAACTTTTATTTTGTCTCAATAAAGATCAGTTGAACACACCGTTCAGCCTGTGTCGTCCTTTTTCTTTTTGCCCGATGAATAACCGGACGCTGTCCTGGATACTATTAAAATTTAAAATTCATTCATCTCTTTCTCACTAAAAATGTGGCTGTATATTAACATCTGTTTAGAAAAAAGTTAAGTCCTCCTTGGAAAGCAGTGACTGGGCTTTGGAAGAAGTTTCTCTAAATCTTCATTGGGTGAAATATTAATGACAGCTGGTCACTGAACCTCCCTACGTGTAAATATAAATGTTTTTTCTTTTTACTGTTTAAATAATTCAAAATTATGTCTGAAATTCAACATCAGTGGCACCAAAAATGGACAAAGTTCCTCAAGGCCACAGACCTCCAGGCACCCTGAAGACCTCAGGTTCACGTCCTTTAATGATGCCGTTTCATCAAGACTACAAACCGACTCCTATAGATAAACCTCGAGGCCAGACAGTCAAATGAAGTGTCTTGGTTGGTTTTGTGGCGTCTGTGTTAAATAAAATGAAGATGTGCTGCTTCAGTTTGGTATTTTGTGCCACTAGAATCAAGTTGATACAGCGAACTTGCTTATTCACACATGCAGCAGTTTTTAGAGCGTTCATATGGCATCATGTCTCTGGTCACTCGACTTCCGAGGGAAATATCGAGCCCCTGAACTGCTAAACCATCCACTTTGTTCAACAGAGTCTCTGTTTGCTGGCGAGCCGGTTACTGTTTGTTCAGTAGAGCGGAACAATGAGGTGAAAGTCGCGGTAAAGGTCTGGAAAACCCTCAGGAGCCACTTTGAACATAATTTGGGACTTGATCCAAGAAGAGACACACACTGGATGTACAGTAATCTTTTATTTCTTCAGGAGGCAACTCATGAGAACATTATTTACAATACTGGACTGACGATGAGACCGTTTGGTTTCCCTGCTGGGGCTTAATTATAGTCGCACGTTTTAGAAGCTTGGGTCTTGAACCTTTTCTTTAAAAAGTTGCATGAAGTTTTCAACACGGCCTTTTCATAGTCGAGCTAAACGAAGTGTTATCTGTCGAGGGGAATGAAAGTGCAAACCTCAAACTACAGCGTTTGTTTTTGGTGTGCGAGCGGCTGAAGCTCTGAACAGATTCAGTTTCTTACAACAGAATCGCTCCTGTTCATTTCCAACTTCAGTTTGCAGCAGCGCTTTCAAACATCCATCGATAAGGTCTGTATGTATAGTGCTTTCATTTTAAATCCTTTACAATGACAAATCACTAGATTCAGCATTGAACTGATCAGGTAGAGGAGCACTAAGTCAAATTTCTTAAAAGTTAATTTCAGATTCAACAACAGCAGCAGCCTGATCGTCTTTTCGTGTTAACTTGGACACATTCACGTGGAGTTGGCCCTGATGAACCCTAACATACCCCTGCTGTGGAAGCCTGGACACCCAATGGACACAAAAGCCGAGGACGTGGTGGGATGTGAGAAGGGCGATACAGAAAACAGAGTGGGCAGAGACAGGCAGTGATGTGATGATATAATCAGGCTTTATTACTGGAGTCTCTGAGTTTTTAAAATCATTCAAACATCTGGTCTCTGTTGTTTAGCTCCATGCATCCATCAGTCCATCCCTTTTGTCACTTAGTCCGTCCTAACTTCCACCTCACGCTTCCCCCCCCTCTCAGGGGCTCCCTCTCAGTCCTCCAGCGCCAGTGTGTTGAGTTCCTCGTCGAGCTCCTCCAGGTCTTCTCCCGTGAACAGGTTCTCGTCCACCGGTACCTCCTCCTCCTCTTCTTCTTCTTCTTCGTCGTCCTCCCCTCCTCCGTCCTCTGCTCCCGAAAGCCCGTTAGCCTCAGCGCCACCACAAGCTCCGTTCAGCTGCTCCTCTGTAGACCGACAGAAGATTTGTGCATCGAAATGACTCGTACCGTAATTATTTCTCTCTCTTTCAAGTCGTGTTAAGTGTGAGTGACTTTTATTTCTTACCACCGTCTGCTTTCGTCGACTGAGCCTGTTTCCTGGAGGTGAAACGGTCCGTGGATGCTACGGTGATGCCTGTGTTGTCGACCTCTTGTGGAACAAAGCGGGATAGGTCTATGTCCTGGACCTCTGTTGCACTGATCTGAAATTAAAAAAACGGTAAACATGGTTTAGACGTGACGCGATGACATGTAGAGAAGCGAGGAGGGAAAACTTCCAGAACACTTCTCTGCTACCCGAGACTGAATTTTCTGATTTTACTGCAGCGACATTGCAGAAAAAGCAGAACTGTGTTTAATTAAGTGAATAAAAAAATGTTTTCTTGCTGCATTAAACATTAACAGGTGCAGGTCATTTAACAGACAAATCATTAACTGTGTGAAAAAAGCGAGTGGCTGCAATTCAGCAGCAAACAGACCATTTAAATACAGAAGACGAGGTCCACAGCACTTTATCACAACGCTACCTCTGAACTCTAATTTCTTACGGATGCACTGACAAATGTGGCCGTCTGTCTCATCCCTGAGATGTGGATGTTACACACCGTCCACACTACACTACGTTTCTGATTGAATAAACTCAAAACTTAAAATCTGGATGTGGTAAATTTTTTACTTTGAATTCATTTAAATCATTCCAGCACTACAACAGGAACATGTGTTCAGACTGTTTAAATACTTAATGGCCTCGTACTTTCGCATAAAACGTTTTATGAATATTTCACGACCTGCCTGACGATCACATCCAGAATAACTCGTGGAAACACAGACTGACTATATTAGAGTGCGGTTATTGTGCTGGGACAACTCGCTCCATGGACCATAGAGCACAAATCAATACGGAGATAAATGAAATGAGTGCGGGAGGATCGGCAGTCAAGACGTTTCGTATTTACCTCTGTCATGTTGCTTTCCTCCTCGTCGTCGCTTACATATTGAGTGTCGTCGGCTTCGTCGTCGTCGTCGTCGACCAGCTCCGGACGGAACTCGAACACCTCACGTCCGCTCACCTACAGACACGTGATTAAATTAAAAGCCTGGAAGTGTCTGATGCTCATCAGTGTCACTGAAACAAGACAGAGTGACCACAGAAATCCACAAAGACACGGACAAACCAGCTGGAGCCGGACTTACCACTAGCGACTTTCCGGCCTTGAAGTCCGCCTTCTTCTTCTCCATCTCCTCCCTCGCTTTGTCCACCTGTTCATTTAAAAGTGTGAAATGATGATTTAGTCATGGAAGGGGACTTGATGAAGAGACAAAATGACTGAACGGGCTCCAACCTTCTCCTGCCTTTTCCTCTTCTTCCAAGCCAGGAAAGTCTCCAGGGTGATGCGAGTCACTTCGACACCCAGAGCGGCACGCTGCGGGGGGACAGACAGACGTCAGGACGAGGTCAGAGAACACAGCTTCCAGGGTAGTGTCACTCAGTCTTTAAACAAATGGACTCGTCCCAGAGGGAGACGTTACATCTTTGTTTTTGACTGACACGTGAGCTTTCTTGTGTTTCCGGTACATTTCTATATTAATTTATTATCCGACTCACATTTTCTAACTAAATCCTGTTTTATTAAGCTCTTCAAAGTGTTTTACTGTATTTCAAAGTGTTTGTCTGACGCATGCAACATGTTTTTTAGAAATAAAGTTTACTCATAGTTACTAGTACTGATGTCTGTTAAATCAGATTTAAACACACCGCTGTTTGTCTTCATGCTTTAACTTTCTTATGGCTGGACGACAAATTGAAGAACGATTAACCTCCAACTCTCGTATCACAGTCGAGGTCTGATAATTGCTTCTTGCATTTAATCATTCTGCGCCCGTGCCAACAATTAGCTTTCAGTCTATTTTGGTAAATACATTTCTTTATCATTTGTGCACACCCAATTAAACACTGGACTCCCATGATGGCGGCAGACCCGTGCTTGATGAGACCCGGGCGCGAGTGCAAAGCCCGTATTATGGAGTGGAGATTGGATTGCAGTCATTTGTTTCCCCGACTCTATTAACCGCAGATCGCTGAGTAGGGACTCCGCGCGCCTCCATCCATCCATCCTCACCTCGTTTTCTATCAGCTCCTCCAGCGAGATCTCCTCCTCTTTCTCCTCCTTCTTCTTGTCTTTTTTCAGGACGAAGCCAGGCGGGAGGGCGTGCCGGTACATGCAGTCTGCGCCCCCCCCTGGACACACCCAGAACCAGCCGTACTTATTATTCTCGATGGCGTCCAGGAAGTACTTACACACCTGCAGACAACACAGCAGAGTAAATGTAGTCACATAGAGGGGAGAGGGACAGCAACATGTGATATTACTGGCTGAGTTGTGTGTGTAGAGGACTGTCTCGTGGGTTCATGTCTTCGGGGACAAACAGCCATGAGATCATCCGTTTGTCATTTTAAACAACCCAGATCAGTGAATTAAAGATTTATGGAACGCTTCATCGAATACAAACCTCCACTACAGCCAAACCTAGTCCACAGTCGCCCGCTGGGTTTGGTCTCTTTCTGATCTCCACCTTCCTCTCTCATCTCGTTCACCTCTTTGCTACACATCTGTCACATGACTTAATTTCTCTGCTGCCAACAGGCTGGAAAACTGCCAACAGTGTCACCTTTAGCAATCTGTCACAGTTCTTCATTCATCGTTCATTCTTCGTCGTCAGAACAGACTTACGATTTGTGTCTTGGCCTTCTTCTTCTCCGCCTCTCCGTGTTTTTTGTTGACCACCTCCTCCAGCTTCTTCTCGTCCCAGTTATCCATGGTGTCTAAACGGAGCACAGCAGGCCCGGCGTTCATTAATCAAACTCATTTATGACACGACAAAACGCTACAATATGTTTAACACTCGGGCCTGTGCTTCTTGCTGCCCCAAGAATCTGCATTTAACGAGGAGTAGTTTGGCTTTTTCAGCAGGAAGGCTATTCATTTTCACGTGTTAAAATACATATATACCTTATTTCTTGTGTAACTGTTGCTGAACAAATGACTTGAAGTTGTTTTAAATTTAAATAAACAGAGAGCCACGAGAATGTATGCCTCCAAACCTTTTCAGGTGGCCTCAAGCTGAATATATTTGAGCCATTTAAAGATGATTTGATCAAACACTTATCAAACAAATCAATACTTTTATATATCATGCCACTTCCATCCTCAGTACTTGTCTGTTTTGAAGGTTGATTGTTTTTCGTGTGGGTTATAGATTTTTTCTGTCTGTTTTAATTTCTGTGGGTTTTTCTGCCCTTTTATTTGATTTTCTACTTCTGTAGTGTATATTACACTTTCTGCTGCTGTAACAAGTGAATTTCCCCGTTGTGGAATAAATAAAGTACAATCTAACATCGCTCATGGCCGCACAGCATCGTGCCGTCTGCGTGTACACTGACCTTTCTCCAGGTCTTCATCTCGTTCGTCCACGTAGACGCTTCTCTTCTCACATTTCCTCTCCATCGACAAGTCATGGCTGAACTTGCACTTGTCCCCTTTGGTACACTGACCCTGCTTAAAGAACGCGCACAGCACTGACTTTGGGTCGACACCTGCAGGAAAAAGAATAGAGAGAGTAGAGAGTGTGACGATCAGATTCAATGAACAAACAGAAAATATTGGGTATGTGTAAAAGTTCAAGTTGATCGCTCTTCTGTGCGTCGGTTACCTTTGCTGACTTTCTGGGCAGCGACTACAGGTTTAAACAGCTCGTTCAGCTCGTCCAACTCTTTCTTCTTATCGGTCTTCTTAGTGGTCTTATCTCCATCCACCTACACACACACACACACCCACAGATGGTAGATATATTTAAAGAAGAAGTTGATTCATTTGTTGCATACAGCCAGGCGACGCTTGGAAATGAGGCATTTTCACAGCTGACATTTCAAAAGACTCGGTTCAGAGATGAACGGCGAGGCAGAGAGAGACGAGAACTTTGATTTGTGGACAGACGGCGAGCCTCCTAACCTGTCGGGCGCTTTGTTGTCCATATTTGACTTGCTGGGTGACGTTCTTGATGAACTTCTGCTGCTTGGCCCCTTTCTTGTTCTTCAAGCCAAATGTCTTGTCCTGGAAACAACAAACACACAAAATCAGTTTCATAATCGGCTTTCAATGACAACATCCACTGAGAAACCACCTGTGGCAGCACAGAGCTCAAAGGCCAGTCCTAACCGGATTGTTAGACGCGTCCAATAACATCTGATTTAGAAGTGACCAATGCAAAACTTGACTTGATTTTCCTCGTACAGCGCCGTACTACGATTCAGACGTTCACCAGGCCTCAAAATTGAGATCACACAGATTGCGACCAAGACTTTAGAGGACTCACTTCGCCCAGTGTGACCTGCAACGAACCTGCAAGTTTGCCGTTATTGCAGTGTGTCATAAAATTAAAAAAATGCTGTTTTCTTTGGTTATTAATAACACAATCATGTGTTTAGTTTTTTCCACAAACTTTTTCTAGCAACACTCACTTAGGCACGCTGCTATAATCTGTCAAATAAACAAGCAATCTGTCCGAGCAACAGGCCGAGTCTATGAGGAGGAAAGAGGTGCGATAAGTCAGGACGTGACAACTGTTTCTAAATCTGACAGGCTCTTATCTGAACGTGTCAGCGAGATGATTAAAGAGGGGAAAGAAGACGTTAAAACTCAATTTGTTTACACACATCTCAATCCTTTATCTGTGGCACAAAGTGTAACTTCATAGCTCGGCTGTTATTGACACACAAAGTAGTTTTTTTAATGTTTTAGGGTCAAAGCATGTGACTTTTCAGAGATTTATCTGCTGCAGATTTCTATGAATGACGTATAAAGTGTGAAGTTTGACAGCTGACAGTCAGATCAAACTTTCTTTTTTTTTTTTTCCTCTGACATGATGTCACCTGGTACATTAACACGTTGCAGTACAGTGTGTGCCTGTGTGTGTGTGTGTGCACTACAGCAGAAAAAGGCGGCTAACGCTTTAACAAGCCGGTTTGATCACACACACACACACACACATGTTCATGTTGAATTAAAAAAAATACTTTAAAGCTTTAAAACTTTCCAAGCTCGGTGGCTCAAATCTGGACCCGGTGCAAGGCCGAGCAGGCCGCATCGCACCGCGGCGTGAAAGTTTGTGTCTAAAAACAACCGGTTATTCATATAACACATCATAAAGACGTTTTATAGCGCAGGCTTATTTGATCTAGCTGACTTTAAAGACACAAAAGAAGCAGATTAAGACAAAGTGTGAACACACAGCGGCGGCACGGCCCTGCTTTAGCAGCTTTGACCGCGGACAGTTAGCCTCCTGACAGCTGAACATTGAATTATTTAGTAACTACATGTGAAACAAAAGGCAGCTAACGTAACCACGACGTCTACAGAGCGGTTTTAAACGCTGACAGCTGCCAAAAAAAGCTCATTTAACTTTAGCATTTCACTTGTCGGCGTTAGCTTCGTGTTAGCTTTGAGCTTAGCTCGTCGGCTAACTCGTGTTTTTTTTTTTACCTCAATAATCTTTTCCTTTTTCTTCTCTTGAGTTTTTTTATTCCCCGCAGGCTGGGCGGGTTTCTTCGGAGGCATGTTGTTCTCAAAGTGTAGCTGTGTTAAAAAGAAGCTGAGTGATGTGTGTTTTTTTTAAATGAGGTGTTTCTTTCGGGCTGGGGAAGTCAGCGCCACATTAACCCGGCTGTTGCTAACACAGCACAGCAACGGGAGGCGCGTTAGGCCACATGTGAGTTGTTGATGTTCTGTGGCGTCATCACGCACCGCGAGAGGCATGACGGGTAATGTAGTTCACAGGAAGGTAAAAGTTTAAAAACTAAGACAGGCACAAAATCAAGCACAGTGCATGCGATACTTGGCTTAAATGACCAATAAAAAGACCAGTTAGTACATGTGGTATAAAACTTAACTTATATTTATTATATATATTATTTATTATAATTATAACTACTCTTGCACTACAATAATCCTATCTTAAGCAGGACGTTCAAGGAAACAGCTACCTACACATATATTAAATGTGTTAAAATGTGTCATTGGTGTCATATTGCATTAAGAAAACAGCTTTAAAACAGCTTATTCAACCTAAAAGTGCCTGTATGTGCCCATTTTTATTTTATTTTGATAGGATTGCTGTGCAGTTTAGTTGTCTAGGTGATGATAATAACAATAATAATAATAATAATAATAATAATAATAATAATAATAATAATAATACATTTTATTTCATAGGCGCCTTTCTGTCACCAAAGGACACCTTACAATAAATGAGAGTAGACAGCAAATAACAGAAACAAACAAAAAGAACCCCAACAGTGTGTAGTTGGTTAGACAAAAATCTGTAATATGAATGAAGTGTGTGCCATCTGGTGCAAAAGTTTGATTTTGGTTGCAGATATATGAGGTATTTTGCAGTTTGGGTGTGTGGTTTGGTGAATTGTGTTAGTGTTTTGATAAAACCAGCCTAGTTTGCAAAATTCTGTTTAAGCAATTGGAAAAAACTGTAAGAAGAAACAGCTTAGTCTAAAGGCTCTGTATGTGCCTACATTTTTATTTTATTTTGATAGGATTGCAGTGCAGTTTAATAAGCCCTTTAGTTGTCTAGGTGATAATGATAATAATAGAGAGTAATACTTTCACACAGTGAACAGACGATCATAGAGATGATATAATAATAATATTATAAAACATATACAACATTAAACTAGGGGATCACTCTAGTGTATTTGTTGTGGCTGCAGTGATTAGTCTGGAGACAGGTGTCCTTTGATATAATATACGTTCATGACAAATTCATAATAGTACAATTACAGGATGCAAATGGCATGTGTCTTCCTAGACCTGCAAGTACCAGACCTCAGTCTCTTTACGTGACTTGGCACACTGTGGACACACTCTGGCTCTTACTTCTTTTACACACTAAAACATTAATATCTCAGTTACACAACACCCTTTCACAATCTCTTCACACCATTTAACTGGAAGATGATCAGATAAGGTCAAGAGGCAAAGGTCAGATCTATTTCAAGGCAGAACAACCAGCCTGGAATGTCCCAAACACTTGACCAATTCTAACCCATTAAATAACTCGTTAATCCTTATTTCAATATCAGCCTGATACACTTTAATTTGCATTAGAGCATGTATACATCCATGACTAGTTCAAATGTGACGTGAGATAGTAAACAATGATGATATGAAAACTCTGCAATCGTGGATCCAAAATCCAGGAAATAATTAGGAAGAGAAGTGTGGATCAAGAGAACACCTTTAACACCAAATGAGCTCTGGTTCAGGATACAACAACAGTCAACAATAAACAATCTTCTTCCTAGAAATAAAATGGAGTGTCTGTAACTGACAAAATAGTGGCACTCGGAGAGAGGTATCATTTCTGAGGTGGTGTAAAAAGTTTTAGAAGCACTGATGTATACGACTAATACACCAAAAAAGTATCATAATATGCAGGTTGTGTGTGTATTTGGATTCATAATACTAGTAAATGGGGGTTTTGCTCAGGGTGCACTTTAATATCTCTGCAGTTTTAGTACTTAACCACGAGGTGGCAGTGTTGTGATATCTGCCAGTTGAGGTGACAGATACCAAATAAGAAAGGCGCTGACCTGTTTGGTGGTCAAGTATAACAAAAAATTCAACATATATCCCTAAAGAGCACAGAAATGATGTCAGAGTGTGAGCAGGAATAAGAAGTGTGGCACAAAGTGCTGACTTGAACAAACACTCTGGTACGTGTCAGAAAAGTCTCATTAAATTTTGACTGGATCGATTTCATCTATATGTTAGTTTGAGAAAAGCACGGCGGAGTATCCGATTATTACAGAACCACTTATATGCAAAATCCCTGCTGAGGTAAGGTGATAAAATTACAACCCTGCCAAGTTTTATTAAGATTTTAATTTGCCTCGACAAGTAACAGGTTATTTTGTTAGATTTATGGCACACCCTAACACCTGTGGTCCCAAGCAGAAGAGTGAGTAATGGGAGTCCAGAGGAGCCAAATGGCAAAGTTTCAGATGATCTGATGAATGATGAACTCCTTATTATCCCCCCGAGGATCTATAAAGTATCTATCTGTCTGTCCATTAATTATTTTGGAGGAGTTTACACAAATACACCACTGAGAAAAAAAGTTTATTCACCTCACACCAAGAAACGGAAGAAAAAACTAATTGAACTTCTATGATAGATGGTTTACAAATAATTGTCCCAAGTATAAAAAAAGGTTGTTACAGAGCCACCATCTGGCTTGTGGGCATAAGACTGTTTTATTAGCATTTTTGCCTCTATTTAACAGTTTGATGATACAGACTGCCAGTCAATTAAGACACCCCTGGTATGACTTTTACCGCCTGTGCACTGGATGCAATTTTAGACCTGTCTGGAAAGCTTGAGTGTAGCTCGTGTGGACTCTGAGCTCAGCTCGCTTTGGGGGCAAATTACTGGGAACAAAAAAAAAAAAAGTAGAAAAAGAAGAAGAGCAACAAACTCTGCAACAATCTCTGCAGTCCTTTGTGTGTGAACTCCTGCTAAGAAGAACACACGAGGCTGCCGGGCAGGGAGCCAACCGGCAGCAGTGTTTTTTTTTACCGCCTCAGCTCTTGATTCAACTTGATTGAATTAGATTTTACTTAAGTAACTAATGTGATTTTATTTGGCACATTTGACATGTGTGGCCTTCATCCACATCCTGTCACACTTTGTCAGCCAGTTCAGTGTTTGGGATGTGTGTGTCGTAAGGCAGCTACGGCACAGTCACGAGCCAGAATGGGTCACACATGTCTGCTCCTTTTGGGTTTCCCATTTACACTCATGTGTTGTAATGAGCCTAAGCTTGAAAGAACAACATTTACTCAGTTTGGGAGTGTCCCAGAGTGAGACGATGAATCTGTTTTAGCAGCAGCATCTCTGGCTGCAAACGTGTGTCACTTGTCTTGTGCCCTCTCTCTCTCTACGTTCTCTGATACGACTTTATTCCATTTAATTTGACGTGGAGATATTTATTTATGACACATTTGTTATGCATGGCACCCTTCCACCTTGCAGCTCAGTTAGCTGCGTGTGTGAATAATAACATATATTGACACAGCTCCTGACTGCATGGCTGAAGGCTAGATAAGACAACAGAGGTGGGTAATATTGCCTCGAGCAAACTTTCTCTCTGTGTTTCTCTCTTTCTCTTGCTCCCACTCCCCCTCTCTCTCTCCCTCTGTAAGGATCTTTGTGTGTGTGAGGGCAGTCTAATAAATCACTATCTGCTACATGACCATTTTTTTCCCCTATAACAGCCTTCTTCATATTCATACACAACATCGATCTTTTTCTGCAGAGGCCATGCGTGTCATGTACGCACACAAACACAAGCGCACACATGAATGCACTTGAATCCACTAACGCCCTGCAGATGGAAAGAAAACATCTCCTGTCTAATTAGCAAAGCACAACGGTCGATCTTCTTCCCCTGGCATGTGAGAAAACTTGACACCACACAACCTATCCCAGTGTAATTTTTTCTGAAGCAGTAATCGAAAGCGTCCTGGTATTCGGTCTGGCTCGGCCTCCTCCTGCTTCCAAGGACAAACTGCAGCACCTTGTCTGCGCTGCTGACTGCTGAGCGGGTCATCGGCTGTCAGCTGCTCCCCATCAAGCAGCTGCACGACACCGGGGGCGAAGAAAAGGGCAGGAAAGATTGCCTCCAACCAGGCCCACCCAGACAACTACACTCG
This sequence comes from Larimichthys crocea, assembly GCF_000972845.2. Taxonomy (NCBI): domain Eukaryota; kingdom Metazoa; phylum Chordata; class Actinopteri; family Sciaenidae; genus Larimichthys; species Larimichthys crocea. Next base: position 23,167,955 of record NC_040013.1, read on the forward strand.
AGATAGAGAGAGATTTTATTCATCCCGGAGGAAATTCAAGTTTTTCTTTCTCTCCACAAGAGGAAAAATAAAATAAAACTCCTCCATGGTGGGAAAAGTGTGTACTGCTGTATAAAAACCCAGACCTCCCACCACCTCGCCGGTTTTCCCCCCCTGCACGCCGCTGAGATCTCATCAGTCTGTGATGCTACACGCAACCCAGGAGTCATTTTCCGCTGAAGTTAATTTCCATTTCATCTTCTTCTCTTAGTGCGAATCGCACTTTCCCCCTCAAACTGCCTTGTCTACATTTGTTTAGATGATGATTTCCTACATTTCCCACAACCCCAGAGGGTACAGGCATGAACTTGTTGTATTTAGCTCTGCATTTTATGTTCAGGTAATGAGCAACAGTAAGGAGCGGGAGTGATAGTGACAGCGAGAGAGCACGTTTTCTTCAATCCGAGAAAAAGGGGAGAATTGTACCCTTTTACTGATAACACAAACTTGTCTGCTGGATGCATTGTACTCTGGTCCCTTGAGGGTACTGGCGGTGCAGGAGATTGTTGTGTGTTCCTCCTCTCGTGGTGGATTTCTTCCTCCCTATGTGACTGTTGAGAGTCTGTGCAAAATGAAGAGTCTAGAAAGGAAATGCTTTGCTGAATAATCCTGAGGGACTGACACCAAAAGAAACAGGACGTTTAGCCTACTGTTTAGAGGAATTCAGTGCAGCCCTTCATACTATTGTAGCTGCATCTGGAAATATCTTATAAGTTACCCACAGAAAAACACAGCACCAAAACAATAAGAATTTGGGATATTTTTCCAGCTGCTATTTTTAAAGAAATGTTAAACTGTTCTCAGGAGGATTTTTCCTTTAGCTTTAACTAGGTGCCCCATTATTCACTCACTGTTGGAAACAAATGTCTAGACTCCCTCTCACAACTGAATAGAGCTGTTTGTAAACCTTATTACTGTCAGTCATAAGTCGTACCACCAATTCGTTTTGCTGAATGCACCGGCAGCTCTGATGCTCTGTTTTCTTTTTTTCTTTTTTTATTGCGGTGTATTCAGCTATTGACGCCCTGCAGGGTTTTATCAGCTCAAGCTCGTCTGCGTGGCATAAAACTGTTGGTTGTTCTTTCTTTTTTTTGTGTGATTTTACTTGTGTTCCTTTATTTCATTGCATTCCCACTACGGCTTTTTATTGTGCATTTCTATTTCATTATTTTTATTGTTAGCTCCATCTGCAAACCATATTCATCTCATGGGACGATAAAGGTTGGATTGATCTGCACTGAGTCACTCAGGGAGGGATGGAGAGCGTTGCTGCACTGGCAGGATAACTGGAAACGATGGGAAACGAATGTGGTAAAAACACACAAAGGGGTTTTGGAAAACAGTATCACCACAAGGTCAATTTTGTAACTGTTCTGGGCTTTTGAACATATCACATTTAGCAAGATACACGAGTCCTTAAAATGCTCCGGTAAAAACAAAACCCAACAGAAATCTGAACATCTAAATCTCGATGAAGCTGATGAAGATCAAAGTTGATATTCTCAACTTCTTAAATTTGAACTTCAGCATATTAAACCCGATTGTGCCAGAGTGTTTGTTACACAGAACCACCATGGAAGTTGTCAATGGAAACCGTTTGGAAAAGGACAGGAGCTCTTAAAAGATACAGGTTAGCTGATGGATGAACCAATCAGATTGGTTCGGTTTCCATCCAAAAAAAAAGTCTTCATTGCCATTCTTTGCTCTTCTTCCAGTGAAGAAATACACTAGAAGTGTCAGCGCTAACCTCTTTAGCAGCTGCCATATCTGTTAAACAAACATTGCGTAACTTTTCCACCATAAAATAACAGATTTTAAATAATGTTGATGCTACGTTTACTTGTAATCAGTTGAATGGTGTCATTCGTAGGTCTGTTTGTAAGAGTACGTAACGCTTAACGGCACCGAGTCACACACCACCTATGAAACTATTTCACTGATTTTGGTGAAACTGGATCATATTTTATGGAGAAAATGTTTTCTGGTTTTCCCTCTGATGTCCTCCGGCTGCTACCGCCTCAACTCTTTGCAATTTACAGAGTTTCCTGATGGACAGTGAAGTAAACCGCTGTGAACTATAGCTTCTGTTCAGTTGGTTAGCCGGGCTGCACTGGCCTGGACTCTGCGAATGGTTGAATGCTGATGGGCAGTGGAGCCGGTGTAGTGCCAGAACCGGAGCTGGGCAACTGGGGCAATGTAACTGAGCTCATCAGCTCATCTATGGACACAATGACAGAAACAGAAACACTGAAGAGGAAGTTGATGGAAGAACCTAAGAAGAACTAGTACATAATATTAGCCGGCTGCTATGTCTTGTGTTGTTATAACAAATACACATGTCCAACTGTCCATATTTACCACAGTGGTATTACAATGTTACCTCTCGCTCACTCTGTTGCTGCCACAAGTTCCTCATTGGACGCTGATCTTGTGTTTTCATGGTCTTGCAAGTTCATCTGCCTCGCGTGTTATATTTCTATCACGTCTGAGGTGCAATGAAGTGTATAAAGTTAAATGATAATCCATCACGAATCAATATGTTTTGTTTCTAGATGTCTGACTCGCTGTCCACATCTTTGATTCAAACAGGTTTGGTGTTGCTCCATTTGGTCCGCCTGCAGGTACGCTGCTGAATCTGTGATAAGCTCTCGCGGAGACGCTCTTGTAAACTTATTTTCATCTTTTCACAGTTTCCAAACGTTGGCACAGACCGTACAGTACCTATTCCACTTGGACCTAGCTATGACAATCCATGTGAGATAAATGTTTATCAGTTTGCATTCTTTACAGTGCTGCTGGCACATGTGATATTTTGTCATCACACGCACAGTCATCACAAGCTGTCGATCGAAGTTGGCAGAAAGCGGCATGTGTAGGTTTGTGCGCTCAGTGTAAATCATGTTCGCGTGGCCCAAAGACAAAGAAAGACAAAAAATTAAGCTGGTAACATACATGTAAACAATTAATATGTGATTATTGATGGGATATTCCCTCATATCAGCTGCTTGTCAAGGCTATAAGAACCTCTTCTAGACTAGATTGTGTCTGACTGATAACTAAATGTCTTCACATTAAAAATGTATATGTCGCCTCACTATTGAATGCAGCCTTCCTTCATTATTGATACCAAAAGACACAGTTAAGGATCATGCACCAAAAACTACTGAGCGCCTCCTCTGCAGACGGATTTGACGAATATAATGCTGCAGTAAGACGGGAAGAGGTGACACGGAGTAATTAGTTTCTATAAGAACTCAGATCTTAGTCGAGATTTTCACAGATTGCCATACAATACAATAATTAGACTTCTGCTCTTAGACTTTCATTCCAAAATGAGACTTCCACTTGGCAAAATAAAAGAATATATATATTTTTATTACGCCTACCAGCTGATGATTGCTGGCAGTACAGCTCACTACTATTAGAGTTAAGAGTCATGTCACGTTTGCTCTGCAAATTGTTACGATTTAAGGACTTAATAAAGTGTGTTTCTGAAATATTAACAGATGAATTTCACACACTAAAGACAAATTTATTGCGGTTTGGAATGAGAGCTGTAAATCAGTTTCAGATCCATGACTCTTGTTATTGCCAATAAAACAATAGAGACGAACGTTTCACCTGCTGTCATTCACAGACTTGGATGCCTTGCAGGAATGCCTCGATTTTAATAATCTTTTTTTATTTTTTTATTAAAGCAACACAGAAAATCATTCACACATATAAACTTTTGGTTCAAACTTTGAAAAGAAAGAGAATCATCTTCTTCTTCTCGAAGTCCGGTCACGTCCTGTGTGAGCGTCGTGCAGCTCAAACTGTTTTGATTAGAGTTGAAATGAACTCTTGCTTTAATGATCTGAAGATTCGCAATCAGATAAATGGCTCAGTTTAGAACAACTGAAATAAACCAAATAATTAATTTGGAAATGTTTCGGGGGGGAAAAAAAGAAGCGCTAAAAGATTAATTTTTTTTCGTGAGTGGCGAAGAAAGTAAATGATTCATCTGAGGAGAAGTGGAAGGAGCTTAATGTTGAATGGAAGCAAGTGATTCATTCAGAGGAGTCAGTTCTGTATGACTCTGAGCCAGTTTCATCCTAGTTAAAAATAGACTTTCTGTGGTTGAAGAACATCACACACACACACACACACACACACACATGCACAGATGCATGTTGGTACACACACACACACTGTCGCCGCATGCACACACACTCAGATATACACACAAATGGGGATGCAGGGACCTCAAAACACCACAATTACAGTTTTCTGAACTCGCTTACACACACACACACAGGCAGTGTCACACTTTCTGTCACCAGCTCTCTTTTTTGTTCTCTCACTTGCTGACACACAAATACACACACACACATACACACGTGTTCTCTAACACTATCCCACTCACACACACTCACGGAAAACACACACATACACACACACACACACACACACACACACACACTCTCTCTCTCTCGTGCTCTGGCTCATGAATTAAAGAGCAGAGCTGGTCCAGGGGGAAGAAATTATTCAGGCAGATCTGCTCTCTGACAGAGGAGTGGGAGGGAGGAGAGAGGAGTGGAGTGGAGAGAGAGAGAGAGAGAGAGAGAGAGAGAGAGAAGGATGAGGGGAGGAAGAGGAGGTAAAGAAGGGAGAAAGAAAAAAGAGAGGAAAAAAGAGGAGAAAGAAAACAGAAGGGAGGAGAAGAAAAAGGCTGTTAATAAGAAATGCACTGATTTGACATAGAGAGGCGATCAAACCCCCAATGGCACGCTGTGAGTGTGTGTGTGTGTGTGTGTGTGTGTGTGTGTGTTTCACTTCACTTCACTCTTTCAGCTCTTCCACTGTGTGTGTGTGTGTGCGTTTGTGTGTACTTTTCATTGATCTTGTGTGTGTATAATGGATGTGGGAATGCATGTATCAGTTTCTTCCAGTGCGTGTATATGTTCAGTTTGTCTGTGTGTGATCACTCATGTATGTGTGTGTGTGTGTGTGTATGTGTGTGTGTGTGTGTGTGTGTTTGTGTGTGATCCACGTCACATGTTGCTTTAAAACAGGTGATAAAAGTCATTTTCTGTCCAAGCTCCCCGATGAGGTGAAAATTAAAGGTAGACTTGATAAACCCTCTGAACGTCCGTCTAAACCACAGCACACAGGCGGGTGTGTATTCAAGCTCTGTGTTTACTGGAAGGTCGTAGAGTGGAGAGTAGGTCTTCACCGGGCCAACGTTTTGAACCAGATCCAAAATAGACCCAAGGCAAAGTGACTCAGACCCAAAAGAAGATCCAGAACCCGGGATAATTTGACTCGAGCTGAGAGGGAACGCCAATAGAGACAGCCAAAGGTGCAGACTTGAGTCACGTGTCTGATTCATAGACAGCATAAAACATGGATGTCGTATCCGTAACGTCACGCATACGTTTCTGAAGGGCTGTCGTGAAGCTCAGTGTGGTGGTGGCTCTGGCTGCTGCCATCTTGCCAGTCTAGGCATCATGGTTGAGACGAGCTGAATGAAGCCTGGTTTGCCCAAATAAGCCGCCTGTAACGGCACCCACCTGTCAGTCAAGGCGGCCACGCTGTTAATTATGCATATACCTTTAAGCCTTAATATAATTAGAACGGGTAAGCTTTCACTCTTAACGCAGTTTGAATGTCGTCTTCTGAACTGCCTGATCGTATCTGACTAAAAGAGAAACCGACCATGTCTAAACTGAACTGATTCATCTGAAAATGGTGCTTTTTTTTTACCATTTCCTTCCTGAATTCACACCATAGGCTGTATAAAACATGGACGTCGTATCTGTGACGTCACCATAGGTTTCTTAAGAGCTGTTGTGAAGCTCACTGTCCTGTCTCTGCTGCCTCCCAGCTAACCTAAAAATGGGTAAAGACGTGGAGCATGGGGGGAGGCAGCTGAATGAAGCCCGGTCGCTCAAACAGACCATCTGTAACAGCACCCACCTTTCAATCAAAGCGACCACGCCCTTAATTATATTGAATTTTAAGCCTTAATATGATTTGAACGGGTGAGTTAAATAAAAATTCACCCTCAGTACAGTTGTCATGAACGGGGAAATTAGCTACAGAGACCAAAACTGTTTTTTGTACCAGGCTGTAAACATGTTTATTTCTGCTGTGAAGTTGGACATTTTAACATGGGGCCTTATGGAGACTGACTCACTTCTGGAGTCAGTCTCAAGTGGACGTTTGAGGAACTGCAGTTCACCGCTTCATCTGATTCATTTGCGGTTTTGTTGTCTCAGGTAGTGGTGAGACATGAAGAGATGCATGAAGGCACCAAAACACTGCACAGAAGTTATGAAAGAGACAGCTGTTTTATTTTTTTTTCGTTTTGATGAAACAGACAAAATGCAGCTTTCCTGCTGAATGAATAGGCTTTTTGATTGGACTGATTTGATTGACCTCTGCATCTTTTTTTCTCCATCATTGCAGCAAAAGTTGAGCCTGATTAAACTTCTTAAACTGCCACATGACCCTGCAATTTAGGGACGGCAACCCCGCTGTGCCACCTCATTCAAATTAAAAACGGGTTGTGTTGTGTTTTATGTTTTTTCATGCATGGCTAAACCTCAGTTTGACGGTACTTTCTGGGTCTTCGTAGGTGCGACTGGCTTTTGTTCTTACATTTTGGCTCGTAACGGGTCGTGCAGTGAACTGGGAGCACCTCGACACAGCCGCTATTAAAGCTGCTGCCTCAGTCTTCAATGTGTTGCGTTTGGTGTCTATTATTTTATCACACCTGAAACTTCTTGCATATCCACTCACTAAAACTGATCTCACTTGACTTCCAAAACTCTAAAATATCTTTTACAATCTAATTTCTGTTCTGTTATTCTGAAATAATTACATATGGCAATTTGGCTGTCTCACTTTTTTTTTTTGCCATGGTCTCCAATTTGACTTTGCCATAACTTTGAACATTGGAATAAATTGGTATGTTCTTCAAGACAAAGGATTTAAAATTATCCCATGAAAATCAACTCTAAAAGGCACATAATGACTTGTTTAGGACTTGCAACACCAGGTTTTGAACTTCCTAGCCATGCTGGACTGTTTTGTCTGACTTTTGCTGGCGGCATTGCCACAAGTAAATGAGCAGCTACTGTTGAAAAGAGTAACAGCTCATGTCATTTGATGGCATACTTCACACGTTTTCTGCATGTGATGATTGTAATCCACTACGTGATCCATGCCGGTAAAGAGTCAAGTTGGATCCTTTAAGGTGTTACATACATATTGACACAAAGGCCTGCCATGGTAGAAGTATTCAGATGACGTGTAATGCCCCAGTGTAAAACACAAGCATTGTAACTGGCTAGGGTACAAATTATAACTACTTATTGTACTGTTTGGAAGTTTAATTTAATAGCTATGTATCATATTTTAAAAGATGATCACATATTTTAAATCTTAGTGTAAAATCATCGTTTGGTGTAAATTGGTTATAAAAGTCAGTCCGAGTTGTCTTAAAAGGTTTTTTTTGTCTTCTCTTGTCTTGATGTTTTGATAAAATCAAACATGTTTAATATTTAATATTAACGTTCAATCATGTGGACAGGGTCCACAATCAATAGGTGCGCTCTTTGTAGCACCATCAGGAACATCAGGGACTTTACAAGAACATGAAGCCTGAAGGAGGAGAAATTGTGGTGGAGTTGTGGAGTGAACGAGAGTACCTCTTGGATGAGTCTTCCCATTTGTACCACGATCGAGTGAAGAAGGGGGGAAAAAGTGGACAGAAATTGCTTCAGCTGTGGCCAAACGCTGCTTCTATTCCTGTTCGATAATTTTTCCTTCTACCGGGTGCATGATGGGAAAAATGAGTCTTGTGTAGTGGTGTAAATGAGAGCTCCTCAGTCTTTGCAAAATCATAAAAACCTTGACATATTTTAGAAGTGTGAGAGGAATGAAAAGAAGGAGTCAGGTGAAATCACTTAAATGGATGTGAAGATTATGTGAAGATGGATGTAAAATTACTCTGATGCACCGTAATGTTCTGATCAGACATCCGTGTTTGCAACACCGAGATTCGCTAAACTCTGACGATAACTAATCTCTCCTATGTGATTAGCAAAGAGCAGCGTTAAAAGCATTCAGGTAGCAACTTCTCATTTTTATCCAGCGTTGACTTCCAACGGTTTAAATGACAAATGCGAAGATAGATCAAATCGGCTGTCGCTAATAAACGGCCAATAAGAACTGCTGCCCCAAGTGAAGGAGTTTAAGTATCTCAGGGTCTTGGTCACGAGTGAAAGAAAAATGGAGGATCGACCAGCAGATTAGTGCCGTGTTGGCAGTATTGAAGATGTCGGACTGTTCTGGGGAAGAGGAAGCTGAGCCAGAAGGCAAAGCTCTCAATTTTCCAGTCCATCTACACTCCAACCCTCGGCTATGGTCAAGAGCTTTGGGTGGTAACCAAAGAATGAGATTGTGGATACAAGTGGCCTGAAATAAGTTTCCTCTACAGAGTGGATGGGCTCAGCCTTCGGAGCGGAGTAGATGGATGTTATTGGGTTCGTGTGCTCTCTGCAAGCCAGTGTCATGCACTTATGAAGCTACAACTGTGACTTTAAATTTTGGCATTGAAAAAACAATTAACCTGATAATGAAAAATTCAACACAGAAATATAAAAAAATGTAGGTTTTAATTTGAAATTTTTCAAATTTTTCTTTAGTTATTTTTGCTTTTTTTAATTTTTAGAGCGAAAGCCGAAGGCAGACATGAGGCCAAGGGAAGAGAGAGGTCGCGGGTTTGAATCTAACCGGGGGCATGCAGCTCTTATTTTTTGTATTCTGATGCGTTTTTCCACGACAATCTTTTTTCTTCACGTCTGCCTTTTTTTTTCAGTGACATTTCTTTTTTTACGCTGTCAGGTTTTTCAGTTTCAACTTCCTGTCACCTTTTCAACGTGGAGTGGTGGAGTGTGAGGGGAGTGCGATTTACATACAATCTGCATATAGAGGAGAACGTCACTCCTCTGGACGCGAGGTCCGCTCTGAAGACTCTGTCATGACCACGACACACACACACACACACACACACACCTGGAACTTTCAAGTATGTTAAGTGTGTTTCTCTGGCTTGGTTAAAGTTAACTTTTAACTGGCGTTATGCTGGTCTGGCTGTACTATGGTAATTTGGTATATCAATAATTTAAGCTTTATAGTTTTGAATCAGGACCTTCAGTATTTGGAAGTAGCTTGTGAGAAATAAGGTTATTTCAGTGCGTCAGATACATATTTAATCAGAACGCTCAGCATTGGCAGATAACAAATATTAAAGGACTTGGATCACGACTGGAGCCAAAAAAAAAAAAAACTTGATTGGGACCTCCCTATCCTCCAGTGCTCTTTCAGTCTTGTTCCCAGAGTCCTTACCGTTTCACGCGTCATCCCCCACAGCTGCTGAACGTGATTTCATACACCGGTCTGGTCTTCTAAGGATAAGGTGTTGAATGCTTTGTGTTAGGTGTTAACTCCTGCATCCTTGTGATCCTTAACTTCTGAATATTTCATCACGGATGTTTTTCCAAGGTCAACACAAAATTATTGAACCAAGGCACCGCTCGGAGTAGCCTGTAGTCTCAAAGTTAAACGCACAGTATTCTGCCACTAGAGGAGTTTGACGATGTTGTGAAGTAGTGTGGGATCATGGGAGTTCTTTTCTTCTCTATTATAATTTTTAAAAAAAGTCATTTTCACATTAGGAGCGTCTACAATGCTCTCAGCTCTAGCTTTGTGCCAGGGTTAACATCACAGCTGAATAAAGCTGCAGTAAAGTTAATAAACAGCGAGTCAGAAATGCAAAGCTCTGTGTCGATCCATCCCGTTTGCACACATGACTGCGCCATCTGAGCCACTAACTTCTGGTTTAGCCCCCCACTAACTTGAATGGGAATAAAAGGATTTGATTTTGCAGCTCTTCTAGGCTTTCTAAATATTATTGGACAGAACAGATCAAATCCTGATGGTGCTTCTTTTACAGCTTCATTCTCGATGTAAGCTTATGGGAGAAGGTTTTTTTACCGGACACGAATGCTGTCGTTACAAGGTTTGGTCACTGTATTAAATTGGCTTCAAAGCCTGAAAACCACTGACAGTGTAAAGAAAGAACAGCATATGCGTGACGTCACCCATAGCTGTTATAAAGCTCAAAATCTCTTCCACCTCTGGGCTAATCTAAAGATTGGCAAAGACGTGGACCATCAGCGGATCCGAGGTGGGTTGAATGATGCTTGGATTGCTCAAACAAGCCACCTGTAATGGCACCTAACTGTACAGTACAGTACTAAAATGTAGTATGACCTGTCCAGTTTGATCACTTTCACCAACTTCCTTCTTGATTCTCTGATGTTGATGTTTCCCCCAGGAGTTACAGCAACTAGAGGTGAATAGGAAACACACTGTTACTTTGAATACAATTATTTCCCCAGGTTTTAACACTGTACACAAATCAACACAATATATAACATAACATTAAAAGGGCTGGGACAGGACTTGCTTATATAGTGAATGCACTTAAACATAATTTGCTAATGTCTTTCTCAGCACACATGAATAACTAACATAATGTAATGTATTTCTCTAGAGCAAAGAGCAGACACACACCAGCACACATCAGAAATGTTGCAGTGCTTGATGTGCTTCAGGTGGAGGTGCAAAATGCAAATGCTGCTAATTGAGCAGCCACAAAGAGAGTGGCAGTCACTTCCATCAGTGCCCAACATGTAAGTGCCGCAGCTGCTAATGACTGCTGAGTGATCACAGTCGCTGAGTAGCTCGGTACGACAGCCGCACCGTCACGGGTAATCAGAGGAGCGGTATAAAGAAAAAGAAATTGTCAGAGTGAAATCTGATCTTGATATCTGAAGACATGGGAACTCCGCAAGGACAAAACAACAGAGCAATATTCTCCATCTCGTTACGCTGACATCCACTTTCAGATATCTTTTCTTCAGCTGATTCAAAATGTGACCGCTGAAGATTTAAACACACAGCTCAGTCCGTACAGACCCTAGTGCTCACTTTGTCGCCAGAAAGGAACCAGCACACAATTATCATGTCACATTTGGCCATATTGAAATAATTACTACTTCTTTATACTTCCCAGAGTGCAGAGTTGAAACCATTCTTTTTTTTTTTTTGCTTTTAATCAATGGTGATCTCCATTTTCTTTTTAAAAAATACTTCTTTTGCAAAGAATTCATGATTCAGTACAACCAAAAGTTGTTCAAAGAGCACAATCATGTATAATTTTCACATCTATGAAGGAACATTTATTTCAGTACTGCCACAGTTGACGTGAAAAATGCGTTCCCTTCCATGTGCCAAAGAGAGCACCAATATATTATATATTACAAACAGAAAGATAATGTATATGCATGCAAACATGCATCCATGCAGATATACTTACCCCGACATATAGAAACTTTCCATATGCTGACTCAAAGATAACCACACAGAGTTGATTTGTTTCCTCCAAGAACTGCCTCTGTACATTTGTAAATTATTTTTGTTAATGTGAGTGTGAGTAATTTGAATTTATGGCCTCATATCTCATCCACTTAAACCAACACTGTTTACACTCCGTCTCTTCATTTCAGTTATTCTCTCCATCTCCGAGATCTCCTGGATTATTTCTTTCCCATCTTTGGGCTTGATTTGCTTCATGGGTGCAATTCAGAGGATTTTATATAACTGTTTCCTATGTCAGCTCTGGTTATGTATGGTTACCTGGTTTTATCCGATAATGTTACATATGTTTTTTTTATTTTAAGAAAAAGACGTGCTGCCACATTAATAATTTTTGTAACTTTGTACATAAGTTCTTCTCTCTGATTTCAGACATCCTTTTTTATGACTAGTGTCTTACTATGTGATTTTCAATGGGCGCCTGTCAGCTAGTCAGAGAAGAGACCTTTCCGTTGCCATGGTACGAACACCATTTTCCCCAAACAAAGCAGTCTGTACAAGCACATCTGTATCAGACAGCTTTCATACAGGATGGCGCATTACCAACTCGTCTTAGCTGCGGATAACGATCATTATCAACTAATCTGATGATTATTTTTAATTAATCTTAGGTGGTAGAATGTCCCATCATAGCCAAAGGTAACATTTTTGGAACTAACCAGTCCAAAACTTATTTAATTATATTTTTAATTAAGCATAAGTAATTCCTCTTTATTTGAAATGCAGCATTTTCTCCCAATAGATGACAGTTAATGAATTATCCCGCTTGCTGGTGACAAATTTTCTGTTAACTGACTAATTGCTTAATTGCGGCGCTAATTTGTAGAAGAGGTTCAATTAAATAATGGTTTAAATAGAGAAGCATACAGGGACATTGCAGTGTTTATAGGCCCAGGGGTTGATAAATAGGATGCTATGAGACAGATCACAGGATATAAAAATATGTTTGCTTGTCTTAATTAATCACAATTAATTGCATGTAGGCTTAGCTCGCTAGATAGTTTCCTCGAGCCACGGTTGCAGTTTGGCGCCTTCTCACTCGCATTCACAGTCTCCAGCTGAGTTTCTAACAGCAGCAGAAGTTTCACATTGAGAGGGGGCAAGCAGTCATAATATTACATAAAATCAATTTCTATCTGTTTCATCGTGTTCAGAGTGTTTTTTGTTTTTCTGCAGAGGCTCAAGGTTGGCATGCGATGGCTTTTTCTGTAGCTTTCAATATCAATATGTGGAGACAGGGGACCATTCTTTCTGAAAAGTATGACCCTGGGCACAGAGAGAAATAATATTACATGGCTCTATCGTGTTTATATACAGTATGTCCTAGAAGTGTTATTTTCTATGCTTTTAAAATAAATGTAAGTGACCGCAGTTCCCCCGAGCAGCTAATACAGCAGCTGATTGCTCCTGCACTCCTGCAGAGAAATGTTCAAATGTCCTGCCAGAGAGCGACACAACATTACATCCATTACGTTTTGTTTTTTTTGTCTCTTCTTGCTTGTGTTTTTTTTCTCTCTGTTCATAAAACCACTTGTTTTAGACGGTGCTTTTTAAACCAAACTGCCCTTGACTGAGATACTCCAGCTGCTGCCATCAGTGCTGCAGAGCTCCATCAGCCAGCAGGGTTGTACCGGGCACGTCCCAGAGCTTTTTATATGTAGAGCTGATCTGCTAGATCAATATCTGGACCAATCACTGCATATTGTAATGATCGCTAAAGCCTGCCAAAATCCATTTTCAGTCGTTCGTTGTAGTCTATTGTGCTCCAGGTGGTGCAGCTGTCAAAAAACGATTCATTGTGTTCTGTTTTCAGCGGCAGATCAGTTTGTAACTGATTTCACTGTGGAGATGCACAAAATAGATAAACAGCATCCTGTGTATTTTTTAATGAAATGTCCACGCACTGCATCACTAAGCAGCAAGAGTACTTTGGGTGAAAAACAGTTGCTTTGCATCAATATCAGCAACGTTTAGCAAGTGAACAATTCCTCGAGAACGTTTCATCTTACTGTTCAGGGTTCTCTGAGCATTGTATGGTGGAAAGGCATGGCCTCGTCTGAAGAACGCTTCAGGGAAAAAAGGTGCAGCTTTTTTTTTTCTGATCTGATTTTTCATTCCAGGTTAGAGATCTGGAACAATTGACCAAAACAAAATAACATTTAATTAACTCATTTGTAAGTTTGAAACAACATACATTCAAGCCTAGTGGGGCAAAATTTCGAGCTTAGATTGTGGATTTGTGACTCAGATTGCATTCCCTGTGATTTACAGAGCTGCTGTTAGCTAATTGTGGAGGGGGCGTGGTGCATCAGCTGCAGGAGAGAGGTGTGGGCTCAGGAGAGCAGCAGGTGAGAGTGATTGACACACCAGTTTCCTGTTGAGCTAATCATGCTCTTCTTTTTAAGACAGTGTGCTGGACCTGGAAAGAGGAGACACACAAGACAAGATGAAACGCTCATGGCTGTCGGCAGCACTGAAAAGGAGATGCCTGCGAACGACACCGCTGTCTTGTATCGTGAACCAAAATAAACAATTTAAGCGTCATCACACTATCTGCTGAAGAACCCACAGTGGCATCAGACCACGCCACACTAATGTTAGTTCAGTTTGTTAGCCAGGTTGCTTGGACTGTGAGCTCCAAACATCGGGGGAGTGTTAGTGTTTGGACCACCAGGAAGAAGAGGTTTTCAGGTCCGGGCATGGGGGAATGCTGATGGGTAGCGGAGTTGGTGTTGTGCCAGAACAGGAGCTGGGCAAGAAGGTGACCAAGCAAGAAGCCGCCAGAAAGGAGTAAATCTGGGACTGACTTTTAGTTGTTGGTGGGAGCTTCATAAAATACGATTCAGAAATTAATCAAGAAGGCAAACATGAATTTCAGTTCTCTGGAGGACATGACACGTGTATCCACCACCCTTAACTAGTCCAATAAAATGTAATTAGGATAGTGGGTTGGTTGGTGGTTACAGATTGCATAGCTCTCTGAGACACATTTGTGATCTGGTGCTGTATAACTAAACCTAATTTAGACTTTGTCAGATAACCACAAGCCTCAATCCACCTGAGCTTGAACCCCATATGGTGAATGGCATCAAAAGACAATAAAACAGAATTCAATCAGTTTCAGGACAACCAACATCAGATCAGTTAATATCCACCCAGAGAGAGGAGCCTCTTTGATACCAGGTTATTGTGCTTCTGTTATGGTTTGACAAAGACCAAAGACCAAATATGACTTTCATATACTTCTATGTTTCACACTCATCTGACCCTGACTGATTTATTTGCCAAAGACAAATTTCACTGCCTCGTTCCTCTTGAAACGCTGTAATATTGAACCTCGTCTGTAACCAAGAGTGTAATTAACATGTCTGGTTTATATTGAGGATCATTAAAACGTCAGTTGCTCCTGCTGTATAAAGAGTCCAGTAAGATCGACATGTAGTTAAATGATGTTGGTACAAAGGAGAGGGCGGGAGACAGTAACCTCTCACATTAAGTACAAAAGTTAATGTTTGATATTAAAGTAGTGAGACATAAACACATTTTAAAGCTCCAATCTATAATTGGTTGGTAGCAGCTCGTGAATGGCAGTATAATTGGACTGTGTTCAAACTTGTCAATGTTTAAACACATTATGGAGACACATTTATTTCAGCCAGAAACCATCTTCCATGTTGGTTCATTAGACTCCTTTTTAAAAGTTTTCTAGTTGCTTTTAAAGTATTTAGTGTGTATAAATGACTTACTCTCCTGGAAGACCAGTATTACCCAACAAAACACAAACATAATATCTTGGTTGAGATTAACAACGCAATAAATTACTATATTTAATCTAAAAGATCCATGTCTTTGTCACTTTTTGGATTAGCCGGGAGGCGGCAGACACAGGACTGCCTCATTGCTTCATATACGTATCTTCAGAGCGACAGATACAATGTCCGTGTTTTAGACTATGTATCGTAAAGAGCCCGTTGTTTGCCAACAAGTTATAGCGAGATAATGTCTTTTTGTTTACAGCTTGTTTCTGCTGCCCCCAAGTGGCCCAAAAAAATCAGTTACTGCAGGTTAAAGTTTGATTTTTAAAACATGAAACTCTATTTTTTTTTTTTTGGTCATTCTTTACTATGTTTCATGTAGCCTTGATCTACAGTCCTATGTATGGGAATTAATTCAACCGTTTCTCACGTTTTTTTTCCAGCTGTTTAAGTGGTTTCGTACTATGTAGTAAAAACAGCATTTCTGTGTCGTAGTACAGTATTTGTGACACATTAAAGCAGTTTGGAAAAGCCGTCTTTGCATTTTCAGAAGAGGATTTAGCCGAGAAATCACTGGGATTTCAATTCCCTAGCTTCTCCTTGGACGCCTCCTTACATTTATGGAGGTTTTTGTCACAGCGCTCAATGCTGTGCTTATCAGAGAGCACCTTTTAAGGATCATAACCCTGCTGGGGCTGTGTGTATGTGTTCCTGTATAGTGGCTTTGACTCCCGGCTCCGAGTGCGGAGGTTTTTATCTCTCCAGCAATTTCACAAATAATTCAGAAGAAGTTATACGACAGCAAAGTACATATAAACAAGTTCCCGGCTGCTCGCATTTCTGTCCCCATCATCACCCATCTCATTACCTGCAGCATTATTCATCAATACTCCCACCTCGATACCCCACTCCCTCACCAGCAGCACACATATACCCCCACTGGGGAGGATGGCAGCCTCTGACAAGCCCTGAGTAAATGGGCACCTCGTCTTAGTGTGGTAGTGTGCGTGAGTGTGTGTGTGTGTGTGTGTGTGTGTGTGTGACAAGCGCTGACAGTCCACGAGCCTGGCCTCGTACAAGGTCAGCATCTGTGAGCTTCATCAGTGTGTATGAGCGTGTGTGTGTGTGTGTGTGTGTGTGTGTGTGTGTGGGTACAAACAATATACCACCTGTGCCCCCCTGCCATGCCCGCACCCAGCAGATGCTCTGAAAGTCATACTCAGTCTTACACACACACACACATGCACGCACGCGCACACACTTAGTCATGAGTACCATGCAGAGTTATCAAAGTCAGCCGAGGTTAGTTGTAGTGTTATGAGTGTGATAAATATGATAAAATATGGACCATAAATTCAGCTCATATGGAGGCAGGACAGGGACTAAAGATTCACTGATACAAGCTCAACACACACACACACACACACACACAGCCCTACACACATATCTTGAATCCTTGAATTTCCGACATCATGAAGGCAAAAAAGACCTTAAAGGTCCAAGGATGTCATGATCTAAACATTTAACTTGGTGGAAAAGTGGAACAAAGTGTTGTGGAAGAGCAGATTTAGTTTAAGAGTAATATACCACCTGTCCAAGTGTGATCAAAACACAGAAAATAAAAGTCCTGAGCTTTGTATTGGAGATAGTTTGTAGGTATGTTGATATCTAAGATTGTTTTTCTGGATTTTAACCTGGTTTCCACTGTGAATCTAAAAAAAGTCTCCGACAACAAAGCATCACTGGGTTCACAATCTTAACCCAAGCTCCATCTGCTCTTTGTGGAGCAGAGCGGAGAGCTGCTTTTGGGAAACATTGTCTTGAATGGCCGTGATCAACTCTGGCCGTTTTGGTGCAACTGAAACGTGTCATGTTTTTTCGAAAAGTGTTGAAATTAAGCAATTAAAGATAATATTGCACTTATATTTATTAGGTGGCCAGAAACATGATGTTTTAATATGTTCATTTTTTATTTACAATTTCTTTCTGCTGTCCCCAAGTGGTCATAAAAATCTAATTATTGGATCATTTTGTAAATTTCATTTTTCTTTTCTTCATTTCCTTTGATACTATTTGTTCTGTAGATCTACAGTTCTATTTATTTAATTGTAAAATAACAAATGAAATTCATGCAGCGGTTTCCCATGGTGCATAGTAAGAAACTGTATATTGCATGCTGTAGAGTGGCATGGACCAATTTCTTTTTTTTCCAGGAAAATCTCCAGTGATAAACATAGATGGAGTCGACGTGCAGGTGTTTAGTTCTTTCCATCAAGACTCATTTTTAAATGAGAGATTTGCCGGATCTAAATCTGGAAACCTCAAAGCCTTTTGTAAACGTGTGTTTTAAAGATGAGTTGCGACGTAGCACGGTACAACATGAGGAAGAGAACTATCATCCCTCTGGCCGGGAGGTGTGCCAGGAAAAATAGGACGACTTTTATTTTCAGTCTCCAAAAAAAATAAAAAAATAAATAAAGCATGAAACAAAGTTAAAATGGAGGAAATCCTTTGTTCTCTTGTCAAACAGTTCAGGTACTGCTGTTCACACAGGAAACACAAAACAGCCCTTCACATATACTTCACATATAGTATGTGAGTTCGCCTCTCCGGATCAAACTGACCTCAGTCATCACAAACGGTTTCGTAACAGCAATACATCAACGTTTTCCTGAACTGTAGCTTGCTAGGTTTGATCTATAAGTCCTATGTGTTACCGCAGCCCAGTCGGCGTTTTTTAGATTTAGTCTGAAGTCAGTTCAAAGCCTACAGTACGTTGTTATTGCCTCATGGTGTTGGCTTTGTTTCTGCTCTTCGTTAATTTGTCTAGATCAGCTGACGTCACATGACTCCTGACGACCAGTCATAATTTAAGTCAAATGCTATTGGTGGAGAAATGTTCATCTTTGCGGTGCAAAGTTACAACGTATAAACGACTGTTAATAAAACTAATTTAGAACACCTGTGAAGCGGAGTGATAGTGTACGGAACGATTCTTATCCAATCAGATTACTTGGTCGTACTGTTTTATATAGATATATACATACAAGGTCTCAGTTAGTGTATATTCTAAATAAACAGATTATTTGTACAGCATACAGTTTTTTTTTATTTTTTAGCTGGAATTTCATCACACGTCTAGTATCCAATCAAATCTAAGACTCTTGTGGAGGAGAAACTCTGACAGGTTTGATTACATCATGTCATCTTTTAAATACGTTTTCGCTTAGTTCCAATGTTCAGTACGGTTCTTTGTCTTTGTCATCTGTCATCGTGACTAAAAATGAAACAAAGAAAACAAAGAAAAGTGTGTGTGAGAAAGAATGGCCAGCTTTCATAACACTTTGCAAACAATGAGGGAGTTGTTGCTTCCTCACAACATGCTGTATCTTTGCACAGAATTTAGTTATAAAATAAAAGTTTTACTTGAATGATATCATTCAAGTAAAACAACCAATTTTAACTTCTCACACTGTATTGTTGTTCTGACAGCAGTAAATGTTGACCAAATGTTTAAACACTCTCTCCATCGACAATTAACTATGCAGGTCGTGACATAGCCTCCTCTAATAACAAAAAACGAGACACAAATAATTGATCCGAATTTTATTAACGCTTCGATAAAAGCGTCTGGTATGTCAAGACAGAATGTTTGAATTTTAAGCAGGTTGAAAACAGTGCAGCTCGACGGGTGGCGATACTGTGGCGGGAGACGCTTCATTGTTACCGTCTCCCTTGGTGGTGACTCGCTTGCAATGTTGCATTACTGTTAGAGAGCAACATACAAATAACATCAGATTAAATGCACATGACAGGAGGGAAAATCTCCAACTGGAGTCAAGTTCATGACAAGCTTGTGTCATTTACCGTGACTGCATGATTTATTTGGCCTCACTGGGAGAGAAGGAGGCAAGCTGGGAGTTTTCTAATTCCTTTCTCCATCATTTCTACAGCCATCAATCAAAGCCGCGCCGAGCAGGGACTGAATGTGAACGCTCGATAAATGGGCTGTTAATGCTGCCAAGTTACATTTACAGTCTTTGTTATTGCAAGCCTAGTTTGGAGATTTATGTTTTGAACTGAATCTGTTTATTTCCCACCCTGTGGTATCACATGCTGGGTAGAGCCAGAGGTTAGTCAACAGTTCAGAGGTTAGTCAACTAAACCGAGTTGTTGAGTTAGAGGAAAAACCTGAATCGCACTTTCATTGCAACTCTTCCTGTGTGGGACGCAGCATGAGGACCCCCTGGAATAGCTGTTTATGAAACACTTGTTTCATAAACAGCTATTCCCGATCATTGATGAATGAATAATGATCACTTTTAAAAGCAAAATTATCAAGACATCTCTCTGGTTCCATCATCTCAACTGTGTGGATATTTCTCTGTCTTATGCCACATTAAGACGAATATATCAGAACATGCAATATGAAGCCATTACTTAAGGACATTGTGTAACTTTTCTACCATAAAATAACAGATTTCTGATCACACGCAAGAGAAGTACATAATTAATTACGGCACCACCAACTATTTCACTTATTTTGGTGAACCTGGATCATATTCACTCTCGCAATTTAAGTCTGCACTTAAAACTTACCTGTTTAAAACAGCCTTTTCCATCTGATTCAATTGTGTTGTCCTATTTTAACCTGTTTTTAATGTTGTATTCTTGTAATTTGATACTTTTATGGTTCTTTTTGTTTGTTTCTGTTATTTGCTGTCTACTCTCATTTAATGTACGGTGTCCTTGGGTGACAGAAAGGCGCCTATGAAATGTATTATTATATTTATTTATTTATTTATTTATTTATTTATTTATTTATTTCATGGAGAAAATGTTTTCTGTTTTTTTTCCCTCTGATGTCCTCCAACTCCTTAACTCTGTGATTTACAGAGTTTCCCGATGGACAGTGAAGTAAACATCTGTTTCAACTGTAGCTGCAGTAACTTTAATATTAGCCCAGTTTGTTAGCCGGGCTGCGAGCTCAGAGCACACAGGTGTTTTGGACCAGAGAGGAGGTTTTCAGTGTCAGTGTTGTGCCAGAACCGGAGCTGGGAAAATGAGAAATGTAACTCGGTTCAGCAGCTTCTATGGACTTGACAGAGGAGGAAAGACTGAAGGGGACGTTGACGGAGGAAGAAGTCTTGAATGGATTTATTGAACTGATACTGTTAATGGAAAATTTATTTATTTGTTTCGTCCATTTTTACCTTTTCTTCAAAACTTTAGCCTAATATTAGATTTAATAAAAGTCTAATAATATTCTCTGATATAAAAAAAACTACAATTAATCTGAATAATTTGAAAGATATTATATTCATAGATGAGAACAAATTATTTTAATTTTTCAAAGTTCAACAGCTCAACAATTAACTAATTATTTTTTGGTTTGTTTTTTATTCAGGGCTGACTTTTTTCCAAACATGACAACAAGCAACACATTTACAACTCAATAGTATTTTCCAATTATTCCACTGGTCAAATTTTAGTCCCTTTTTAAAACCTCTTTATTCTTAAGCTCTTTAAAAATCCTGCTAACACAGTTTGTTATTAAACATGTCATAAAACTTTGGTTTGCCTTTGGTTATTGTGATGAGCTTTGTTCTGTGGTGACTGGATGTTTTAAAATTATCAAATCAAAATAGATTTTATTCAGATGTAGTATTGGTTCAGATGGTCTTCATTTTAGAGCACCACTCAGTGGTCCGGAAATTCAGTGTTCGTCACAAAAAGCATAGCGGGTTAAAAATAAGAACCCAAATGAACTTCAGGAGCCCTGCGGACAAGAGATCCTGCTGAATACATTGACTAAAGTGCAAGATAATGTACAGCAAACACACGAAAAGAAAGTGTGAATGCTTTGAATAAATTAATAACTAATGCAAAGCATGATGAAGACAGATAAACTGAAGCTGTGACTGAAACAGCCATCACATTACTCTTCATATTGCGTGCAGAACACATGCATCCATATTCATCGAGTGTCTCAGATAATTGTTTCTGTGGTTCTACTTAAAGTAATGAAAATTAAAGCATTTAATAAACTTTCTTAACCTCTGTGTTTCTGAGAATTTATGCTGCAGAGCAAACATGCGTGGGAGATGCGGACATATGAGTGAGTGTTTCATTTTAAAGTTTCTTCAAAGACACTTTGGATTCAAACTTTTTGTTTAAAATCTCAAATAAATAAACGTTCCTTCATTTCAGGCTTAATTGAGAGCAAGAAAAAACACAACAGAGATGACTCGGTTGTCGTTTTGTTGCACCTGAAAGATCCATCACCATCCACACTCAGCCATTTTTTCTTCTTATGTCTGAGCTGTTTTTATGTGTTCAGGTGGAATATTTAGCTCACAGGCACAAGCAGAAGTTAAACCACCGCTCACTACTCATCGTCGCCTTTTGGGTTTGAGAGCCTGCAGCAGATATCTGTATTTTTGATACAAGCATCTTCAAACACAAAGACAGTTCAAAGTGCTTTACATAAGGCAGCAATATAGAGCTGAAAGATAAGTCGATCCATTCATTGGTCACTAAATATAAACTGAAAATCTTTTGGGCTGTTGGTCAGACAAAACAAGCTGTGTGATGACATTAGTGTGGGATTTAGGAAATGGTGTGTGCACCCAAAACTTCAACACTGCAACACTAATGACATTCCCATCATCCTCAGCTGTGCTAATCCCAGTAGCCCTGTGTTACTTTGACATTTCGGGGTGGACTTATCTCATCTATGTCTGTGTCTTATCGGGAGTTTTCAGTGGAGAGGCTGGTCCGGGATGCAGGGACTCGACGTGGGAGGAAGCGAGTAGAAGTTCAACATCTGAATCAGGTTTACTGCCAAGTAGGTTTTCACATCCAAGGACTTTGCCTCTGTATTTTTTTTGTGCACAGCAATACACAATAGGACGATAATAGAAATAAAAAAAATACCCCAAAAGTCAGAATCATAAATGTAAAATAGAAATTTTCAATGAAAAAATCTTATTTAAAAAAAAAAAAATGCTTTGAAAATAGTTTAAAATAAATAATATTGACCAATGGATGTACAATGTTCACATTATACATTATACAGTATGTAAGTAGTAAGTGGCAGCATTTGTGGGTGGAGAATCTGAAGCGATTTGAAGGCACTTGTGACGTAGTTGGACTAATTCATAATTAATTAATCAATTTAAAGGGGAACTTTAGATTAGACCAGAATGACTGTTCAAGAATGAATTTAAAAAAAATGAAAATATAAAAAGATGTAGAGGTATTGGCTATGACGTTGTGTCAAAGACATCACAGGGTTGTGTTGAAGAGATACCAACAGAAGTTAAATTATTAACTTCAGTCTGTACTTTTCTGTAATACCACTTCTGCCTCTAGAAGCGATAGTAGTGTTCAGCCTGCCTCACCGTCACCCTCAGGTTTCTGAAGAGTTGTTTCCAAGCTCAGAGTCCGCCAGGATGACAGTCCTGCTTCTTCCTCCTCCCGGCTTGTCTAAAAATCGACCCCTGGGTTCTCAAACAAGCCATCTGTTAATTATGCATAACTTAATAAAATTTGAACAGGTGAGTTCAACGATACGACTTTATATTTCTACAAAGACTGGACAAAAAAAGCTGACTGCTTGGAGAAAACCTCAGTGACAAAACTGCCTCATTGGCACCAAATCAAGAGTCTGGGTGTCATCCTCGACAGCACACTCTCTTTTCAGTCTCACATCAACAACATCCACCTATCTCCACCTACGCAACATCAACCACCTCCGTCCCCTCCCTTACTCCTCATACCACTGCCATCCTGGTTCATAGCCTCGTCACCTCCCGCCTTGGACTACTACAACTCCCTCCTCCTCGGCCTCACCCACAAATCTCTCCATAAGCTCCAACTGGTCCAGAATCATCACCAGAACCCCTTCCACCCACCACATCAGTCCTGTCCTGCAACAGCTCCACTGGCTCCTGGTCAAATCCCGAATCAATTACAAAATCCTTTTGCTCACGTTCAAAGCCATTCATAACCTCGCACCACCATATCTCTCGCATCTTCTCCTTGTTGCTTCTCCCCCTCGCTCCTTTTAGATCTTCATCCTCCATTCACCTGACTGTCCCCTCCGCCCGTCTCACCACCATGGGGATTTTTGTAATTTGGTACTTTTATGGTTCTTTTTGTTTTTTTGTTATTTGCTGTCTACTCTTATTTATTGCAAGGTGTCCTTGGGTGACAGAAAGGCACCTATGAAATAAAATGTATTATTATTATTATTATTATTATTATTATTATTATTATTATTATAATTATTATAGAGAGTTGGATAAGCCCTCATCAATCCGAACTCCATTCAGAAAACAAGAATTTTAAAAGTTGTTTGCTCGTCGTCTTGGAGACAGCCACTTGTCTCCATAAGTCCCTATGTTACAACAACAACAACAGTTTATAGACACAATAAGATTTCAAGAGCTTATATTCTTCCATCCAAAACCTTCGTAAACCCTCATGCTTGTCCCTTCCTCCCCGATTTCCCCTTTATCTCAATCACACCAGCAATAATGACTCTGAGGAGAGGACAGAGCGAGAGGCAGCACTGTTGTTTATTGTTGTCTGACCTCGTCAGTCAAGCTATCTCTGTCTAACAAACACACAGAGTGGTTCTTTGGGATCATATTCATATTCAGTGTAGTCCAGATTTGCAATGATACGACTGTTTGATTCGTTTTACAGGAGCGAGGGCAAGAAAGAGGGAGAGAAAAGATTCACCTCTCCATCAGCTCAAACATACGTCTGATGCACACTCTGTAACTTTACTATTCTGTTTTAAGCCTACAAATTCCCCAACATCTCTTAGCGTAATCTCGTGCTGACTTGACCTCACATCAATAATTCATTTAGCCTGAATAATAATAATAATGAAAAAAAAAACTTGCTCATGAGTTTAAAAGTTCCAGCGTTTGCACTTCTGGTGAGGCCAAAGCTTCATCTTTGGATAATCTGTATTTCCTCCTGACGTCAGACACACATGAATTCAGGTTGTCCTTTTCTCTCTCTCTTGTTTACTCAACCCTCCCACACACACTCTGGCCTGTTGTGAGTCTGTATGTCCCCCCGAGCGTATACTCTTTCAAAAACCAGGACAGCTACTATTCCAAAAAGAAGAGTAGAGTTTCTCCAAAATATGATGTTTGATTTCGCTTTTACTTTAAAAACCATTATCATGAGGAGGTAGATGAAAGAAAATGTTTGAGCATTGTTCGCCTGGGAAGAAGACAAATCTGCAGAGCTCCTGTTTCATTTGTTCAGGCAATTTAGTAATCCGTATTTGCGAATTAGTCTAGCTATGCCATGTTGGAGCACACTTAAAGAAAAGTTTGCCATCAGCAGATATTGTATAAAAGCTCTTTTTAAGAAACCTCTAAAGAAATGAAGGATCCACAAAAGTTCTTTTGATTCAAGATTAATTGTATTGAACATCAAAGCTCTTCACTTTGGTTAAACTCAAAAGAAGAATATTGTGGTTTCAAATGTTTCCTGCTTTTCTCTGTTTTATTTCGTATCATACAGAAATCTATAACGATATAAACACATCTTTGGGCTCTGAGCTGATAAAACAAGACATCACCTTGGAGTTTTTTTGGATAGAATAATTATTGATAAAAGCATAATCGTCTTGTAAGAAATTTTGAAATTAATAACATGAGATGAGCCTTTATTGGGGAAATCCACTTGTTGCAAACACAGGGCAGACATAAGTATAGATCCAACGGGAAGGTAAAAATATGATTGATGGATGGATTCTTCACTGTCCTTTCAAGGTCTGTACAGAGCCTTACATACGTATATAAATACATTACACATCACAATGTAACCACAAAAATAGACCATACATATAGCACCAGCACATGACAGTTACAGAGGTGTTTTGTTAAGGGATGCAGAGGGGACAAAACTCCTGCCATGACCTGCCTCTTCCCAGCTCATGGATCTGTATCTGTGAATGGATGGGAGCAGTATGACGAACAGGTTGTATTAATAGAAATAATAGTGGGCTTTATGTAATGTGAAATTCTGAGTATTTGAAGAGTCAGAGCTGTTGTTTTTCTTATTATTCTGTGCATAAACTACATGTTATGAACTGAAATTATCTGTATCAGACAAGAGAATTAGGTTATTATCGGTCAAACCAACAACAACGTCATGGATATGTCATCCGTATCACAGTCTATGGTGTGAATTCAGGAAGAAAAATCAGTTTTCAGATGAATCAGCTGAGTGTAAACGCGGCCTGAATCTGACGAGTTTTAGTCGGATATGATCGGGCAGTTAGACGACATTCAAACTGAGATGTTGAGACTGAAACCGTAATGCAAACCTACAACAAAAAACGAGCCTGAAACGCAGAGTTTATGACTGTACGTAAATTGATGCTGGCGTCTGACAGACAGCAGCTTAAACAGCCTGAACTGATGCGTATATGCAGCTGTTTCCTCAGCAGCAAATGATGGCAAGAAGTGCAGACATCTCTCCTCCTCCCCGCTGCCAAAATCTCAAAACGAGCTGACAGGTTACCAGAACTTGTTTTTTTTCATTTCAGTACAGGAGCTGCTGCTTTTTACTGCTGTTTACAAGCCCTCGTCTGCTGGTAAATTCTGCTGAATGTATACATAACCAAACAATGCAAATACAAAGGCATTCCTGCAGAGCCAAAGACAACAAACTGTAGGGAGTTGGATGAGTGTGTATTTGCTTGTGAGTGTCCTCTTGTCTCTGCCAAGTGTCCTCGCAAAGACACAGCTCTCGTTATAAATAAGAACATTTAAGGATTTCGGTTGAAGATGAGGAATATAAGAAGTTTTCAATGACACAAAGCGTCTGCACAAATAAAGCAATGCAAAAAAATGTGCTGCATGCGTACGTGCAAGTGCTAATGTGTCTGTGTGTGTGTGTGTGTGTGTGTGTGTGTGTGTGTGTGTGTGTGTGTGTGTGTGTGTGTGTCTGTGTGTGTGTGTGTAGGTGTATGACAGGACAGCATATGGCTAGCCCTGCATGTAGTGAAATATTAAAAAGCAGTGTCAGCAAGAAGGGCACTGTGTGTGTGTGCGTGTGTGTGTGTGTTTGAACGAGTGTGAGTTTGTGTGTGTCCCATGGGGAGTAGAAATCTGCCGGACATAGACAACTGGGCATGACAAGCTCCCACTGTGATACACACACACACACACACACACACACACACACACACACACAAATATACTTTCTCTCCCCTGTCTTTGCCAAGTTGTCCAGTTGGCCTTATCTGCTGGTGAGACTAAATGCCATCTCTTCTCTCCGAGACACACACACACACACACACACAGACACACACACACACACACTCACACACAGACAATGCTTCTTTTTTTTCCTCTCCCACATGTCAAAGGTTTCATAAACACACTGTGCCTCGTATCAGAAAGTCTCCATCACAGTGAAACTATTCAGCATGCATCAAGATGAGTAAACGTGTGTTTTTTTTTTTTTTTCTGTGTGACAAGCCCGTCCAGGCTTTCTTCACCTCCCCCTCTCCCCTGTGAATCACACACTGCTGCCAAGAAGCGATATTTAAAAAAAAAAACGCATTCTTAAAGGATCATTTCGGGGTTTCGAAGGAATATTTCATCACCATTTGGCGTCTATTTTTAGGAGATGTCATGCTCTGACCACGTTACACCCCTCACTTCTGTTTGCTCATAATGTTTGATTCATGTTGAGAGAGCGACGCAACACCTAACCGCAGATTCTTGTTAAATTTGAAGTCGTCTGACTCACGTCCGTCTCCTGGAACGGAGGTGCTTCCATATTTGACCCTCACAGTGTGACATATTAATGCATCCGATTCAGAAAATCTCCATCTTACTATGTGTTGTCAACTATACTTGTAATAAAAAACAAATCTTAAAAGATCCAGTTAAATCTTGGCTGAAATGTTACACTTTTTCAAGAAAAAACACGTATAAAGCATATTTAAAAATCTAAATATATACAAAATATCACATCTTTTGAACAAGCACTACAGTGTTTAACACTGTAGGTGTGAATGTGTCAGCCCTATGATATCCACAACGTACTCCGCCATTCAGGCAATGCCAGTTGGGATCGGCTCCAGCCCACCGTGACCCTTCAAAGGATAAGCGTTTGTAAGATAGTGCATACTTTCTTTGAGAGCTTTGTTGCGACTTTAAAGTTGCATTATTAAATTCTACCTATCAGCTATCGTCTGGCCGAGACAAGAGCTAAATTTATCCTCCGGGGGCCAACGGCCAATGTTTCTGTAGCAAACGGAAATCCAGAAAGCAGTTGGTAGATTTTTTGGGGCCAAGACTTTTTGGCCAGTGTGTTTAACCTCTTGTTCGCCACTGCGACCAAAGCCCACTCAAACGTGATTGGTCAATGATACTCAAACTACAAATGGGAACCAGGACACGTCCTAAACTACTAAAGTCTTGGCCGATCGCCTACAGATTCTATATGCAGACATCTGTTTGTAGCGAATAGGAAACTCCCATTTCTTGGTATATTATCACCAGCAGACATGGAGCAACATGAGCATTTATTTGGACTTTTTGTCTCCACCTAATGAATTTAAGTTTTACTTTTTCAGCTCTGGTTTGGTCTCCTCTATCTTCTGAACAGAAATATCGGTCTCTATATCTGAGTGTTCTTGCTGAAAGCAAACCGAAACCATAAGATAAACAATTACCTCACTTTACTCAAAGTTATTCGATTGAGTATTGTAGAACAACCTGAAGGCACTGGCTCCAAAACATTTTATGAAAATGTGAAAACAAGAAATATCCTTGAGCGTCCCTTCTGACTTACATCAAAAAGTTTTGAACAGAAAGAATAATATAGTGATGAGTGAAAAATAGCCACTCTGGCTACAGTGAAGCTCAAACATGGAAAATCATTCTCTGAATGTCCTCATGCCAATCTGTTCGCTCCATTTTCATATTTTTTGTGCACAAGTGGAGGTTTTGGCCTCGTGCTCTGGAGGTCAGGGTCACCCAAGTCATCAGGAATGATCCTCCTGAGACTGTGAATATTCAGAGCAAATTTAATGACAATCTGTTTTTTTTTTTCTGTTTTTTTTCTTGAGGATGTCTTTGCTCTTGTCCAAAGCGTGACAGGCGGTCCAAACAACTGACAGTGACATCTGTAGGTCCGTCTGCTAGCAGGGCAGCAAAAACACGGTGGAACGGCAAAAATAGGAACACGGAAAAAAAGGGGGAAATGAATAAATGATGACGAGAAGGAGTGGGGAAGGGAAGCATTGCCTGTTTTTTTTCTGTCTGCACTTCATCATATCTTAACATAAAGTCAAAACCTGTGTTTAAGTGTGCGGTATGCTGCATGGCGAGTTAATTCTCCATGCGCTGATCTGTAGTGGCAGGCAGAATCTGACTAGGATTTAGCAGACCAATTAGCTCCACACACTCAAAGTATGGTGAAAATGTCAGAGTGCTGTATTGATTATGTTAATAGACTTCCTGTTTTGCAGGTTTGGATGCGCTCTGACAAAAACTGTAGGTTAAACCTCAACCCACACATGAGTGGCAGTAAAATGAATCAATCACATGTATTAACAAGATGATAATCGATATGTATTGGCATGCAGACCTCATTATTTCTATCTCCCAACGTGTGTACAGTAAGCTTGATTATGTTTCAGCTTGTCTGCTTTTAGCTCGTTGTTTTGGTTTGTCGATTAACCCGCTGTACTCAGATAATACTATTATATATATATATATATATATGTTTGCATTAATTTTTCTTCAAATATTAAAGGTTTAAAGTCACATGTTATTGGCTACATAAATAGAACAGTTTTAGCTTGTGGCAAAGCCAAGTCTATTTGCATCCCTCTGTCAATCAAGGGATGATGTTCCCTTCTCTGATTTTTATTGCTCTTAAAGGTCCAGTTTGGAAGATTTACAGGGCTCTATTCACAGAAATGTAACAGAAAATTGAATATAAATATTTTTGTGAGTGTATAATCACCTAAATATAATAATAGTTATGATTTTGCATGAGCCTTTTATATCTACAGAAGCTTCAGGTCCTCGTAATTGGAATCTGCAGTAGCTCTGCATAGGCTTTTTCATCATTTTTGGCGCGTCTCCCCATTTTCCCCATTTTCCCAGGAGTGGGTTGCAATCAGCAACTAAACCGCAAGATGCCACTGAATTCTACACAGTGCTCCTTTAAGACACAAAACAATTAACATAGCTGAGATTAGAGAAGGCCTCATGTGACTACCGTCGTTAACACTGGACCTCAGGTGACTCTAACGACCGTCATCCACAGTAAACCTGAGGTGACCTCAACGGCTCTAAAGACCGTCGTCACAGCAACAAGGAACGCTGACGAATCCAGTGGAAACAACGGCCTCGTTAATGATCCAACCAAGATTAAATATCTGGGATTTTAACCAGTCAGTCAGAACTGAAGAAGCCTCTTAGATGAGAGGTGAAACGTCTTCATGGATCTACAAGTCCAGTTGCCCCAGGTATATCTCTTCTCTTAGAACGATGACCTGGACGACTGAGAACCTTCACAATCAGACTAGAAATGCAAAATCTGGAAAGTAAGCCTGCATTTTGCGCTCCAGCTAGTCCAATTTGTCTAAAATAATGTTCTTTTTATGATTTCTGTTTCAAACAGGGCTTACAGTATTTTGTTTTTGCTGTAAGCCATCAGTAGTAAGCGAGCAGCCTATCCCACTGTCAAGCTGCGGCAGTGGTGGCGACGAGCTGTTTGTATTTTTCTTGGATTAATGTGAAACATGCAAAGAGTCTGCATTTCTGTAAACAGATTAACACGACAACTTGTGCCGCTGCATACTGACTTTGGTGCGGGGAGATGACATTAATTTATGACTCTTTGTGCAATCAGATCCTGTAGGTTAAATAAAAATTTGAAAATTCTCCAAATTTCTGAATTATTTTTAGGACATTTATGCGTGCAGGGAGTCGGCAAGAAGTCAGCCGGCTCAGCAGGAAGAAAATTTAATGGCACACTCTCTACCAGCTTGGCAGGAGAAGGACATTCTGCCTATGTACCCAGTAAGCAAGTTGTTCTTGAATAATAATATATTCTCGATATCAACATTACCAGAGCTATTTAAATCATACCTATGGGACCAGGCTAAGTCCCAACTCCAATCTGCTTCTTCATGACTTGTGTGGTTTGATCAGATTTGAATGACAGGAGCAAACCCCCAATAAGTGTCATGAAATTAAGATTGCTAAATTATTACAATGAGAGATGATATCATCATTTTCCAGCAAGACCCCTCCTACTTTAAAGCAGCAACAAAAGCACGAATTTTAGAGATTTTAGAGGTTGGTTTAACGTTTGAGTGGGAACCATAGACATATAACACATGGACATAGTATCTGTGACATTCCCACAGCCACACTCTAAATTATGCATAACTTAAAGCCTATATATAATCTGAACGGGTAAGTTCTATAGAAATTCACACTCGGTACAGTTGTCATGAACGGGGAAATTAACTATAGAGACAAAAACTGTTTTTTGTACCAGGCTGTAAACATGTTTATTTCTGCTGTGAAGTTTTAACATGGGGACTTATGGAGACTGACTCAGTTCTGGAGCCAGCCTCAAGTGGATATTTGAGGAACTGCACCTCCGCATTGGCTTCACTTCACAGACACGGAGGTTGCCGCCTTACGTCTTTTCATGTGAAACCAATAAAACATGTATCCGTGGCGTGTTAAACAGGAAGTAGGCGCTCCTGAATGCAGCGTTGTGATTCTGTGAGCATAGTTCACAGACAGCAGGAGCCTCTTTCTTCTCTAATGGTCGCAATAACTCACGCACATACACACACACACACACACACACACACACACACACACACACAGGACTTAATGGCTTTTATAATGAATGGCCCAAGATAGTGGGCTAAATGGTGGTTGCCATGGTGATAGGGTCAATCAATCAGGAAGTATCGATCGGCCATCGATAAGTTCCAGACGGCGAGCTACTGGAATAGAGAATGAGGAGTGTGTGTGTGTGTGTGTGTGTGTGTGTGTGTGTGTGTGTGCGAGGGGTAGGGATTAGATGTACACGGTTGTGTGTGTGTGTGTGTGTGTGTGTGTGTGTGTGTGTGTCCTTGTGTTTTCATACTGTATGTGTGTATCATGTGATTAAGGCCACTGGTGTGTGTGTGTGTGTGTGTGTGTGTGTTAAACAGACATTCCTCCACAGTGGTTTGGATATTGCTGTAATAGATTCACGTGTCACGGCGTCACCTCCTGCACCCTGACTCTGGGTGACGTAAACGACCACACAGACTTTAATTCGGGCCCATTGGTGTCCTCATTGAGCACCTAATGGTAGGATGAACCCATGAGCTGTCTCTAAGTTTCAGGGCCGTGGGTAGTTTCAAGAGGTGAAATAACTCTTCATGATGATACCTGGCAAAAGAAACTTCTCATCTCATGCCTGCAGAGCAGCAACGTTAGTTCAAAGAGGTGCTTGATAAAGGCATTAAAAGTTATGTCCACATTAGTTCTGCAAGAAATTCTTTTTATTTTGAATTTTTATGCTATTTTGTTACATAATGGTAACCCTTAACGCTTTAAATATGCCAGAGACAGACTGTAGGACTGTGTTACCAAGAGTTCTCCAGTGTTTCTGCAGTTCACTGAGACGTGTCGGTCACATTTTTCCTCCTCATTTAACAAACAGCTCTATCATATAAAAACAGAAAAGAAACTGACAATGACAAGTTGTTTTCTTTAAAAAAAAAACAACTTGATGTGAAAAAAGTGCCCATTGTAACTTTTTAAACCGAGTTTGATTCAACCATTAAAAAAAACAAATGGCACAAAAACTGACACATACGACACACAATAGATACACATGAGGGAAAAAAAATTGCCAATTTATATGTGGAAAACTCGGCCACTTGTCCATGTCGACTCTTCAGAGAACCGTCCCCCAGGAAAACAGCCTCCATCCCCGACAGTGAGAGTCCTGCTGTTTTTCTATGGTGATTATGTGATGAAATTTCAAGCAACACACAGTGTTATAACAAACAGTAATGTAATGAAGTAGTAGGTAGATAGTGTCTCTGGCAACTTAGATGAGAAAAAGATCTTCGAATTTGTGTGGAAAAGTTGGCGCAATCCCGTCACAGTCTTCTCTGCCGACTCTTTGGCGAACGGATAACAGACTCCGTCTCAGCCGAGTAAAGTCCTGTTGTTCAGTGATGGTGAATCTGCAAAAAACATCATAGATATCAACGTAATGATGTATGTTTCCATTTCAGGTTATTTATACTACATACAATACAAAGCTCAGGACTATTTTCTGTGTTGTGAAACACTGAGAGGGTTTTTAAAATGATGAGCGCTATAGTGAAATACATAATCAGCACTCTGGGGTCAAGAGGGTTAAAGATTTATTAAAATCTACTTTTCAAGAGAGACGGCAGGAAGGCAGCATGAAAACAATTACAATAATGGACCCGGGCACCTGTCACATGCCGCAATCAAGGAAAACTAGTGTAATCAATAAGTAATAAATTAGAGGTAGAAGTATTAACAAAGATGGCTTTCAGATTCTTGGAAATTGACTTGAATTTAACCAGAGTAATAACGTCCGCCTCAGTTTCTGGCCATTGATCAGCTGAACTGCCTCTGCTGAATCAGCAGTGATTCTCATGTGCACCCTAACTCATTATCATGGCTATATTATCAACATTACCACCCTCTGCAGCTACTCCATGAAGATGACTCCAATGGGAGTGCTTGTTTTTAATCTTACAGCATTATTATTAACATTATTAATATCTTTCTTTCCACACGCCATCAGTCTGATGACTAGTTAAATCTGTCTCTGTCAATAACATTAAAATTTCTGCTTACCTACAAATTATATGCATACTCTAACCGGCCACTACATTAGGTACATCTGTATTAACCTGTATTTTTATGCTTAGCTTATGATTTATCAGTTTTTGGTGACACTGATGATGATAATTATACGTTATGTTCATTACTGAGGTCATAATGGATGGGTGTTTCTAATTTTTATGGCCCTGCTGTGGCCGAAACATTAGAAGAAGAAGAGACACTTTATTAATCCCCTTAACGGGGAAATTCTTTTTTTCACTCACTTTTTTATTTACATGCATTTTTTAACCCCCAAAATGCATGTAAATAGAAACACTTATACAGTACAAGGCTCATAGACATGCAAATGTGGAGAGAAGTGGTGGAGTGATGGGCAGCCAGCCAGAGCAGCGCCCTGCGAGCAGTTGGGGGGGTTCAGTGCCTTGCTCAAAGGCGGTGAACTGGCACCTCTCCAGCTACCAGTGCACCTTCCATGTTTTTGGTCCATGCTGGATTCAAGCCAAGTCTCTCTGGACGGAGCTATTGCTGCCCTGAAAATGCCTTTCAATATAATATAATGCAGTTCAGTTCAATAACATATAGTTAAATTAATCATGTGACAGTTTCAAGGCCGCTGTTGTACAGGATCACATTAGACACATGTAGTTGTACAGGTGTACCTAATGCTAATACTCTTTACGATAAGTGAGTCACCATGGCATCTCTTACAGCACATCGCCATTACTACTTACACTACTGTGAGTACCTGGATGGTGCACTCATAACGTTCACCTCAGGTCCACGGAGGTAAACATCTTGGCTATGCTGTGAAATGGGAGGCACCACTGTGCATTGTGAAAATGGCGGCAGTGAGTGAATACCACAATATTTAAATGCAGTTGTGTTGCCTGCGGTTTTATTTATTATTTATGTTCTGACAGACAAATGTTGGTGTTAGTGCTCCACCACCAAACGTTGCAATTGCCATTTCAGCACTTGAATTTAGACAACATTACTTTGCTAAAATTACCACTACGCCAGGAAGTACAGAGTGTACTAACAGAGGAATCTGAACAGTGCCACAGCATAGCATTTTTCTTTATTCGGACTAGTGGGAAGACTGCCCACCAACAACACTTCCAGCAGAAACTCAGTTTTCCCAGGAGGTCTCCGATCCAGGTAGCAGCCAAACACACACCTGCTTAGCTTCAGTAATTCAGCAGAAACAGAGGACATGTTGGTACGGCTGCTGGCTGCAGTTTGTGTGTGTGTGTGTGTGTGTCACATTTCGCAATTGCAGCAAATGTGTGTCACAGTAGGTCAATGCAAAAAAAAATGCTTGCTTAAATGTTGAAATTTTCCACACAGAAGTCCATCTCTCTGTTCATCACATTGGCTCCCTGCTGCTGTTCAAGATGTTGCTGCTTTTCTAAAGGGCAGTAAGCTGCTTACTGAATCCAACTCTGTTTTTAGCTCTTTGGTCACTGCTGTTTATTATTTTGTATTTTTTACTATCATCATCTTGCTCCTCTGCCTCTGCATACACAGTTGGCTGCCCGTAGGACCCTGTAGTCCTTCCTCTTAGTCAAAGCTCTTCTCCTTTTTGGCCTCACAAAGGATCAAACTCACCACTGAAGTCAGGACAGCAGTCACAGGCTAAAAACCCACCATTTCAAAAAACACATCAAGGTTTCCTGCGGCATAAAAGAGTAGAGGATATCTTGGACACAGCCACATATTTTAATCATTGGCTGTTGTTAAGGTACCCAGCTGTAAATAGATAAAACAAGCGTTTAGAAGACATCAACTTGGGTTTTGGGAAATTGTAACCAATTTTCTACCTTTTCTGATTTTATAGAGCAAACACTTAATCGATTAAGAAAATAATTATCACATTAATAGATAACCTTTCAATGGGCGCAGACCAAAATGCCTCTGAATGCTCACTTGGATAGACCCACAACCATCAGAGCAGAGAAACGTGTGACGTGGCGTAGGTGGTAAGTTAAGCTCACCAAATCCTGTTGGCAAACGCATGTGTTGTATGTCTGGCAAGTGCAGTTGTTTGTTCTGTTTTTAGAGTTTTAATACTGGCGTGAGAGCGGATTCAACAGAAACAGCCATTTTGGTTGTTTGTATGCCTGAAACTGCAAATGAGATGGCGCTCTTCTGTACAGAAGTCCTATCAAACACATCCCATTTCGACTTAGTCCAGGACAAGTGGAAATCTGTCTGAAAGGGAGGACGGCCAGATGCATCTGCCGAAGCAGATAAAGCATGGGCACCCCATAGTTTAACTTAGTTACTAATACAATGAGAATACAGACAAACTGCGTCATGCATGTCTTGCATATTGTATAAAGAGCTTTACCTTTATTTCCATGTGTGGGTGAGTAGGCGAATGTACAGCGTACTTATTTCCAGCTTCATCCCAGTAGCAAATTAAATGAAAAAGTCAACCTCTGCATCTCTAAGATTGTTAAATGTCAATCTGTAATGTTCACTGTGTTCTCGAAGTCATTCTGTCGTGCTGTAATTAACTTTTTGGCGTACTAACCCTGGAAAAAAAACAACCCAGCAGAAAACATTAGATGAATCTTTTGAACATTTCCATTTAAAAGCCTCATAAAGCGTTCGTTCCATTGCATGATGGTTCATAGTGGGTTCTGTACTCTGATCTAATCGTTTCCACTGCATCCTTTAGCCGTGGTTTGTAATGGTTTCCATTATAGGCTGCATTGGTTACTAATGGTTGTGATAATTTCCAGTAGATTACAACAGATGAACCAACACACCATTATGCTGAAGTTCGTCAGAAGCCATCACAATTATGGATACACCATTAAAACTGGAGTGTTTTTTTCTCCCAACATGGTTCGTCTGCTCCCGCTTCAATTAGACATTGTGTGCAATTCACAGAAAGACCTACCACTGTACTCCTTTTTATTTAGGGTCACTTTTGAATTTTAAATTTAAAACTATCTTCAATAAATAGAAGGATGTTAATGCACCAGGAACTTGAAATGTAATACATTGTAAAACTCTGTCTGTCTGTTGTTTTATGTTAGAAAAGTTACACAATGTTGCTTTAAACTGGGCTGACACTGTGTTATTTAATCATGATGTTGGTGTTCAAACTAAACAAACATGAAACCTAGAACTATTCAAATAAGATGGCGGTGTCCTCAGGAATGTTGACAAAAGAGAGAACAAGCTGTTAATGATGAATGCAATTATGAAGTTGCAAATGCTGACGCACTATAGTTTTATTGTCACAGCACAGATTCAGTCAAAACTACAGTATCATGTAAAATACTCCTCCAGTAATAATAATAATAATACTACGAACTCGCCATGGTTGACTGTATAACAGGTATTTTGACAGCAGTCGTGAGGGAAATCAGATCACAGAACTACTCAAACTGCAGACAGCCACCAAAATTTGGACATGCCAGATATCCATTCGATCGTCTGACAGCCAGATTGTTGATTGTTCAGGCATTTAATCAGGTTTCATAGGTCCCTGAAGCTGAAACGGCAACAGACCTGTTAGAAATTCAATTAAATCAGCAAGAAGCGGAAAAAGTACTCAAAGAAAAGAGTAACGTTCATCAACTAATGACTACACACATCTCTGCAATGTTCTTAAGTAGCGTAGTGTTGCGTAAGGTCTTGATGTCACGTCAAGAAAAACACCTCTTAGTGCAAACTCTAAATCAGCATTTCTTTGATCAGCCTTTATGAGAAAATGAATCATTTTCCTGGGCTTTTTATATTCATATTATGCAAAAAAAAAACTACAGCACTGGGTCTACAAGTTCTTTCTGGGTACTCTAGCTTCCTCCCACAGTCCCAAGACATTCAGGTGTATAGATTAATAGCTGGCTCTACATTACCCTTGGTTTGAATGAGATTGTGAAGGGTTGTTTGTCTCTGTCAGTCCTGTGATGAACCGATGACTTGTTCAGCATGTACCCTGCCTCTTGTCCAATGACTAACACCAGCCCCCCGTGACCAAGATAAGGATAAGCAGGCACGGAAGATCGTGGGATTAATAAACAATGGTATTAGATCATTCATTATTCATCTGCTATCGCAGACTGATGTAGTCACAAATCAATAGCCACACCCATTGGTTTGATGACAACGATTTTGCATTGTAGACATCGCGTAGACGTCGCCTTCTTGTTTATTTAGGCACAGAAGTGATCATATTCGAAGGGACAGCGCGGAGCTGGTGCGTGACGTATCGTGAGTTGGTTTTGACTCTGTTATCGAGCAGGAGTAATGTGAAGTAGGGGTAATCTTTCCATTTAAAGAAACTCTTCCTGATGTAGCCAATTAGAAAAAATGCAGGTTTAAGACCCTTGACATGGAAGTTCTCAATAGTGTGGTCAGACTTGTACTGTTCATAAAGGTCAGGATGTAGAGTTAGTCTTTAATCTAAGGGTGCAGTAGGTACATGTGGTCTTGCCCTTGGACTCTCTTTCTTGTCATTGCAGGGCTGTCAAACTGATCAGTCGTGTAACTAGAATTAAGTCAGTCATGGCTTAGTCCAAAGTCTCCCAGAATCCTGTCCCTGCTTCACTACAAAGATGCCTGAGCATTGATCCGTGATCAGGTTCTGCTCATCAGCTGTTTTGTTGGTGGCAGGGCAGGCAGCAGCAGAGCAGCAGCTCATTTAATTAATGCAGATTTGACTGGTCACAGTGCTGCCGCAGACTCACAGCTACCTGCTGCCCCTGCTGCCACTGGAGAGAAGAAGAAAAAAAAAAAACCTTGAGCCGTGTCACAACACCACATCAAAGAGATTTTAGAATTTCTTATGTAATTAACTCGGACTTCTCTCGGCGAGGCCATCATGCAGCTCATCGCGCAGCTGGCAGGAGAGTTCTGTCAAGCTCCCTGTGGTCCAAAAATTACCTTCGTCCTGTCATTTTTGACAGCTGCTTCAGTTTTAGGCACTTGTACTATAATTGTCATCTGCCACATTTTAATACAGACACAGACGAGCTGATGTTCAACACGGTTGACTTGTTGCCCATCAGACTGTCTGCTCTCATTTGGTACTGGCCTCTATAATCATTCGCTTAGGCACCAGTGATTTTAGAATCACATTAGTACAACGTGAGAGAAAATGTAATAGGAAAAAATGAAAAGGGAGACAGTGAGAGAATAAAGAAGACACAGACTAAATAATTTCTAACAGATCATGTAAAATCACGTTTTAAATGCCTAATAGACCTTTCTATCTGTGCTCGTATTGTTTACTTGTCAACAGAAGTTATCAACAGCTGCTTGGATAACTCAGCGCTCTTTCTTACGATGGGTCACTGGGGTTCTCCAATAGTCATAAATATTCATTAAAGTCTGCTGATGCAAACTTTCTGTAATATGTGTGTATAGTCCATAGATGTATATATATCTGAGCGTATGTAGATGTGTGTGTGTGTGTGTGTGTATATCTGTGTGCGTGAGCGAAGCCTCGCCATATTGCATGTTTGATTTCGCTATCTGCTGGCACCAGCTGTGAAACTATTGGGGATTTAAATATTTAACATCTTGAGATATCGTTTTCACAAGATTCACTCCGCAATTCCTGTCTCCATACATGGCTGCCACGCGTAAATCTTTAGCATACAAAGGTGTATTTACAGTATGTATCTACATGTTTATTTGTATGCAAATCATCAACAGTATGAAATACGGATGTCATATCTGTGACGTCGGATTTCTGAGGAGCCGTTATGAAGTTCAAAGTGAGCCAGGAAATCAGCTATAGGGACCAAAAAAACAGGCTGTAAACATGTTTATTTCTGCTTTGAAGTTGGACATTTTAACATGGGGGCTTATGGAGACTGACTCATTTTGTAGCCAGCCTCAAGTGGACGTTTGCGAAACTACACGTTGGCTTAATTTCCCAGCCATGTGGAGGGTTACTGCTCAATGCAAACCTGCCGTTATTGGGTAGTTTAATAGAGCAGGATGTCTAGTAATCCGAGTGTTGCTTGTTGGATTACCTCCAGTCAAATTGAAGTGTTCATGCACAGGATACTGAACCCCACATTGCTCCTTATGCTCCCGTTGTGTGGAAGCAGTGTGATGCTCCTGATGACCAGTTGGCACCTTGCATGGACAGCCTCTGAATTTACATGTATGTATTACATGAGAAATAATTGTCTTAGTAATAGTAATCTGGTACTAGTAGTAGTCTGGAAAGAGAGAGTAATGAGGAGGTGGTGATGATACATGGTGATACATTTCAACACTTTTTGAGGCATACAGATTTTACCCGTATCATTTAATCTGATTGTAGTACATTGTTTCTATCAGAACATCTCAGTCGCTTATTCGAGCTTAAATAACATATTCAATCTGCGTCCTATGCAGCCAGCTGTAAATATAAAAAGTGGCCATAAAATCCTGAAGCATACGTAAAACAATTATCTTGGGGCAGTGCAGTGTATGCAGCGCTTGGATGCATCGGCACAGTCTGGCTTCTCTGGGAAGGTTCTTCTGACCCGTCTGATGATGATGTTGGTGGCCCAGATATTCATCTCCAATGCGTGCTCCTCGACCGACGCAGAGAGGAATCATGTGATTTGTTATATTTCATCTTCTCACGTACGCCAATATTATGTAACATGCTTTTTTCATCACGGGATACGTGTATAGAGACACCCCTGTCCACATACTTTCTGTTTCTAGGAATATTTCCCCTGACATATCATTACATACAATGATGACAGTGCTTCACTTCTAACTTTGCGGCCGTGTGAAAGGTCTTTTCCTGTTTAAACTTGACAATAATCCCCCCTGTGCACGAAGCCAGGTCCATAAAGAAATAGCTTTTCCAGTTTGACGTGGGAGAAGTTCACCTGCACAGATTCCTGCCGTCTAATACCTCTGGATAGAACAGGTTTGAACCCGAATGTTGAGTAAAACTACAACAAATATGATGTGCTAATTGGACAGAATGGCTCTCTCTGTGTACTGTGATGTTTAACTCTTAAGATTATAAATATTCCCAGCCAAGCGAGGTCAATTCAGTCGCTGACAGAACAAAAAGTTAACACACTTTCCTCAAGAGATTCATTTCTACCATTAACTCCCGTCTCATCACAGTCTGAAAACCATTCCTATGCTGTGGAGCCGTTCCAGCAGTGGCGGATTAATAAAAATAAACGGTGAGACTGAGCTAATAAGCAGGCTCTTAGTTTCCCTCTGAGGTCAACAGTGTCAAGAAGTCTTGCTGTTTGCCCACAGCGTGAATTTGTGTCTTAATACACTAAAGCTGAACTCAACACGAAGGATTCACGCGGATTTTCTGAGCAAATCCACTGATCACATTCTAGTGAGATGAAATGATTTCTCCGCTTTGAAATGTTGGCCTGACGGAGCCTTAATGTTCGAATCCCTGCAGCCAAATTCCAAAATCTGGTGAAAAACCTTCCCAGCAGAGTACAGGCTGGAGTGTATTTTCTATTTTTACTGTATATTAGCAATAATCGCTCTTAATAAGTCAATAAAAATGTGACATTTGGCCTTCGGTCTTGGCAAAGATCTCACAGCTGACAATAAAACCACATAAATTATGTTTTTACTCCCAGAGAAGGAGGAAATAAACTGGTTGTAAATCACTAACAGCCAGTAAAAAAACAACAACAGTAAAACCAGCTGAGAAAGAAAGAAGTAAACGCAGACCTAGAGGAGAATATTACGGAGAGTATATGTGCACCATCTGCACATGCATACATCTATAAGAATATACATATTTATTGTCATGTCAGATCTCTCTCTCGTCTTAATTTCTCTCTCGGCCAATATTTCTTTTCCCTTTTCTATCTCGCGCTCTCTCTCTCTTCTCAACCATGAGATTACCTGAAGGGACAGTGAGCTATCAGTGCACCACACACACACACAAGGACACACCTGAGTGCGCACACACATGCATGCATATATATATATATATATATATATATATATATATATATATATATATAGGAGCGAGACTACAACATACATCTACTTGAACAAGCATGTGTACATGGGTGGAGATGGAGCCACACACACACACACACACACATACCTGGACAGTTGTATCCTGTCAGCAGGGACAGTTAGTTGAATAGCATCATTTAGATGGAATGGCCATATCACGCTGCCTGCATCTGTGTGTGTGTGTGT
Source organism: Larimichthys crocea (assembly GCF_000972845.2). Taxonomy (NCBI): domain Eukaryota; kingdom Metazoa; phylum Chordata; class Actinopteri; family Sciaenidae; genus Larimichthys; species Larimichthys crocea. The sequence goes on from NC_040013.1 coordinate 23,209,311, forward strand.
GTGTGTACATGAATGTTTGCACCACGCAGAGCTTTGGGAATAAGACACTATTACCTGAGAGAGTCTATGAGAAACTCTGTAAATATTGACAGAGAGAGAGCGAGAGCGAGATGAGGCGGAGATATGAACCCTGAGGGGGTTGGGGGGATTGATAATTTAATGGTTTCACTGGGAGAGAAGATTGGATCGAGAGGAGATTGGCGGAGGAGGAGAGGAAGAGGTGGGATTTGGACCCTCACTGTTGCCATGGCAGCATTTGGCTGTAAGATGAGGCGAATGTCCGCAGCTCCACAAGAATTTGTGGTGGGGAAAAAAAAAACACTGCAGAGAGTTGCGTCGCATCGCCGTCGGCATCAGCGCACCTCGACGAAAAAAGAGAACGTCGTAGAAAAGGAAAGACCTTTAACTGGAAAAATAATTAACTTTTTCTTAATTTTAAATTAGCTTTTGTTACAAGGCAGGACTTTAGGGCATCTGTGGGCCGCCGCGTTTATATGTCGGGTTCAAAAGAAGAATTAAAAGCTCCCGGAAGAAAAGATGAGAATTATCAGCTTGAACACGAGGGTTTTTCATTAAGCAAACACAAACAGGGAGGTCACAGGTGTTAAACAGAATCAGTAATTAGAATATGGAAATATCATACATAATAATCATAATTATGTGTTGATTTGTTTCATGATTAAAAACTCTAAAGTATATCAATTCCCGTGTGTAGCAACCTCTCAGTTACTGAAGGGTACGCCTGTCAACCTTTTCAATCCAGCACTGAGCGTTTGCAGTATATACAGTAATAACTGTGGCAGACGTACCACTCGAAATCCATCACATTCTTGACACACTGGGTCTTTGATTTCACACGCAGGTCGACAAAAGCAGCCCTCTCATTTCTCATCTCTGCGACCATCGATTTTAACCAGCTCAAACGACACTAATATAAACTTTTAAACTCCCTAAACTTTGATTTACTCTTCATAGTTTTAAGTCATGCGATCGGCGTGACCTCAGAAAGAGGGCTGTGAATTTTCCACCAATTTCAAACCACAAATATTTTTTATATCACCTCTCAAAAAAAAGAAAAAGAAAAAGATACATTAACAAACTGCAAGTTCTGGCCCATGGACACCACTCGCTGCAGTATTTCAGTCACTGAAAACAGCTGAGGTCTCACCCAGAACTCCACTTTGGAAATGTCTGTATAAATCTTGTAGAGAAACTCCACTCCCCTTAAATTGTCGCCAGATAGTTATATATATTTTTGGTCTGGATGCTGCTGCTATTTGGGAGGTAAAGTACAAGAAATCTTTGGGATTTCTTTCAGATTCAGATTTCAGATTCTGTAGAAACATAATGGGCCTTTCAGACACAGTGTGACTTTGTGCGCTCATCGTTGGGTTCAGCACACACCGTGGCCAAAGTTCAACCTGGTCAGTCCAGACTTATCTCTTTGGGCATCCGTTCAAACAGCAACTATCAGACATTTTGGCTAAACAAACAAACTTAGCCTGTGTTGGACGTCACAGACTAAGTTTGTAACATCTCAGAGTTCAGAGGATGTTCAAGATCCCGGGAAAAACTAGCCAAACCTGACATGCATAAATGAATCTTAAAAAACGAGAGACCCATTTCGAATTAGACCCAACGACAGCCAATACTTAACCTTCGTCTATAAACTGTGCAAAAACATGATGAGGATATATTTTGAGGATAATTTCTTATAGCTCTTTGAAATCTAACTACGTACTGCATTCAAGTACAATTTTGAGGTACTTTAAATCATCTTTCACTCTACAACATCTTCAAGTCTTATGCTCTACTACATTAATGTGATAACTTTAGTTAAACTATTTATTAAAATATATATATCAATTAATAAATTATGATATTATTATAACAGACAACAGACTTGACTGGATCCCAGGGAGGGAAATTCAAAAGCTATCCCGTGGTACATAAATATGTAAATCACATTTAGAAGCTGCAACATTAAAATGATGCTTATCAATAATCCAGTGATGTTTACATTATATACACAGTCTACATGGCAGCGAGTATACAAAACATGTGGTGAGTATTTGTTGTACAATTTATGTTGTGCCTACATGGGCGTTTTTTTCCATAAATAATATAAATGAGGTTCTACAATGGGGCGTTTTTCACTGTCAGCTGTGAGCACGAGGGGGCGGAGATAATCATTGATTTTATTGAACACATGACATTTGTGTGTCGCCAGTTCCTCTAAGTGGATACTTTGCAAAAACAGCAAATGAGTTCTGAGTATCACATTCATCTTTAACGTTGTTAGTCAGAACTCATTTATCTGAAAATGTGTGCAGCAGGTTAAGCAATTAAAGCAACATTGCGTAGAAGTTGGTAATCCCACTGTGGTAAATATATACAGCTGTGCACGTGTATTTGTTCTGATTACATTACTTATAGAAGCCAGCTAATATTACCCACTTGTCCAACAGCAGTCAGCCCAGCTTGGCGTCTTTCTTTCAGCCTTTTTATTTCATAAAGCTCTCAGATTTACTCTTGTCTGGTGGCTTTTGCCTCGGTCACTCTCTCCTTTTATGTTCTTCTGTCATAGAGGCTGCTGAGCTCCAGCTCCAGTTGCTCCACTCCCCTATGCCTCGGCCCTGAAAACCTCTTCTTCTTTGGTAGTCTAATATGCCTGTCGTACAAACACTGACACTACCCCCAGTTGCTCTGAGCTCAGTCTGGACAGCCCAGCTGACAAACTGAGCTAGAATTATCTAGCAGCAGCTACAGTCGGCACCAGTTTACTTCACTGTCCATCAGGAAACTCGCGCCATGAAACATCGCGTACTACTCATCAGGGATCGTATCTGAAACACAAAGTTACCTAGTGTGAGAATAGATGCACTAATGAGAGAGACAGCTGATTACAAGTCAGTGTAGCATTAAAATGAGTTAGTTTAATGTAGAAAAGTTACACAATGATAATGTTATTTAATGGGCTAAATGTTGCTTTAATCAGACATGTATGTAAATGTGTATTTATCATATTGCAGTTAATATATAAACTGTTATTTCACTTCAATCCTGTACTGACTGATAGGATCACATGGATGTTGCTGTTGTTGCTGCTGTCAGACCCGTTTAAGATTGGCTAAAGCCATTTTACCCAGAGTTATTATGTTGAACACTGTTTAGCATTATGTGTGGCGTGTTTTATTGTTTCATTAAAGAACAAATATCCTTCACCCCCCCTGTAGTTTTATAGGTATAATTAGCTGATGAACAATGAGCGAAACACATCTATGATTTTTTCCAGTTTAAAGTTCATCAGCTGTAGTTTTAACGATTCACTTCTCAGCGCTTCTTCCCCACCCACCAGTCAACAGGCCGGGCCTGGGTGTCTTTTCACATCAGCAGCTTCTCCACTAATGAGCTGCTGCTGTGATTGTCAGCCATAGCAGAGGCTGGAGAGCTACAGTGAAGTAGAGCTCAGTGGTCGATTTCAGGCGAGTCGACACTGACACTGCAACAATATGTGAACTGTTGAGACAAGAGAGTTTTTTTCTTTCTTTTTTTTTCTTATGTTGGAGACTTTGAGGACAAACTGATGAATCAGCTCTTTTAGTAAAGTGCTAAAATCACCAGAAATATCTGGGTTTGCGACATTTTAGGACTTTAATCTATAAAAAAAACACTATAAATATCAGAAAATAGTGAAACATGCCACGATAAGTTCCCAGAGCTCAAGGTGATCTGACAAACAGTCCTAAACTCAAATATTTAAAAAGATAAAGAAACAACAAAGAAAGCTTTTTTTTACTTCCACAAGCCGACTTTGCATTCTGGTTTTTGGTGCACGGCTCTGTCTTGATCTGCTGCAGACATATCTTGGTGGACACAGACACACACACACACACACACTCGGCATCTCAGTGAAAGTGTGATGGAATCAACATTGTTGATTTGTCATTTGGTTGGTACGGCGTGAGCGGCTGCCAAACAGCCACTGATACGGTTGCCATGGAAAGAGCACCGGTTTGACGTGCTGCCATTCTTGGTCTGGTTCAGAGATTCGCTCAAATGCAAGCACATGCAAAGAATGGATAACGCCTGTTATTTGTCAGCATATTCATCACTCCTGAACTTATCACGTTCTCTCCTTTTTACAGTAGTGTTGATATTTAGACAATGCGCTGTAGCCGGATTCCCGATAAACAAAGGATACGACTCGCTGTGACATTCTGCATCTACCTGTGAAATGTTTCATATTTTAGTGCACATTGACGTTAATGTCACTATAGAAACCAAAGACTTAGAGGGGGAAAAAAAAGCGATCCTCCTTCTTCTATTTTTCATCCTCCATAATGCTTTGACAAACTTTGTTTGTTTGAACTTGTTGCTTCTCAGCAGGGCGTGAGAGCTTCTCTGCACTTTTGTTTTTCTTGTCAAGAAAAGTGAGACGTTTGCGTTTTACTCAAAACACAAGTTACGTCTGCATTGGACTTTGTTCTGTACTGGAGGCAGCTGTCAGCAGCTTTTATTTCTTTTTCTTTCTTTTTTTTTTGTGATAGATTCCTCCCTGAGTGATGATTGAGTATTTGTTAGAGATGGAGAGAAACTTTATGTTTGGATAGGGACCTCCAGGCGGGAGAAAATCAGATTTAAAGTGGCACTCACCTGATGACACATGATGCTAATGACACATTTAGATTGCAGTAAATCAGCCATGATTGCCGCTACTTTATGCTGCTGTTATTTTTATACCTGCTTACGCTTAACTGTTTCAGGACAACCATATTCTTTCTAAGCTGTGTAACGTTGCAACGGTCCAAACAGTCCAAAACCTACAGATGGTGAGTTTTACTGTCACATAAGACAAAGACGAGCAGTAAATCCTCACAATTTAGGAGCTGGAATAGGTTATGTTTCGTGTTTTTGCAAGAGAAATTTGTCAGTTTTATTGCTTAATCATTTTCTTTCTGCCTTATTTTTTTAGACCTGTGCTCAAAGTGAAGGTGAAGCCATGTAACCAGTAAGAAGGTGTGATTTGTAGTGGAAGGTGTAAAAAGAAAGGACAGAGAGTATGACGTCAATCAAATATAGTCAGTCCAGTCCTCTGAGGAGCTCTAATCAGGAATAATAAGTGAAATCTCCTGTGTGGGTGGACCACGGGTGTGCAGGGCCTGTGATGAAACACATCGTTAGGTAACATACACATGCATCATTACCACGGCAAGGCTGGAGATTTTGTTTTTTTAAAAAAGGGTGAAACTAACACCTGAGGATATCTCGGAAAACAGTTCCTTTTTCCTATTTTTGTTCTTTAATTAAAGGTAAAATCTAATATCTATTGTTCCTGTGCAGGGAAATGCCTTGACATGATGTGACATGATGAAAATGGCCTTGAAATGGAAGACAATGTCAATCATTTTCTTAACTAATGGATAAGTTGTTTGGTCAGTTAAGAAACTGGTGTCTTTAATTGTGTGTTTGTGTTGTCCACAACCCAAGGATGTCCAATTTAATTCATATTTAAATCATAACAGAAGTTATCTCATGATAGGTTGTACAGCAGCACAGCAATTTCCACCATGAGCAAGCACTTGGCAACAGTGGCAAGGAAAAACTTGAAGAAGAAGATGGATTATTAGATTATTTTGTTGTATTATTATTATTATCTTGAAGCATCAGCATGTTTCCATTGTCCTTCTGAACATCCTGACAATAGCATTTCCAAAAAAATGAATTATATTTGGCGGCACCTAGCAGTGAAGTTGCAGATTGCAACCGACTGAATACTGTACCACGTCTCACCCTCTGCTTTAAAGCATGCAGGAAAAACTCTGGCCGTGTAATTCACATAAAAAGCAAAAGGTCATATCTAGATCAGGGTTTGGTTCGTCTGTTCTGACCTACTGTACTCCATGGAAGAGGACCCACTGTCACTGTGGATATGAAGCTCATTTTAAGACAACAGTTCTTATATTCAGGCTATTATACTCTAATAAAAACATACTAATGGATATTATATTTCACTTCTGCAAAGAAATACTACTAAATCTTACACACTGGACCTTTAATCATATTGTTAGAATAATAACATAACATAAGCTGACATCTTTCCCCAGAACTGTAAAGCAGTGAACTCTTATCCAAACACATAAAGGCCAGCTCTGAACAATGCACATGTCTCTGCTGAACTGCAGTAATTACAACAATGCCTGTAAGTAGATTTCTTAAGGAAAACATCAAAAGACTAAAGACACAAGTGGCAAAAAGAAAATCATGAAGCCAAAAAAAAGGGAATAAAAAGAATTTCATGGCTCATTAGCCATCGATTTCTGTCAGCACGGTTCTCATCGCTGGAGAGCAACATCAGTGTGAGAAAGTGGTTTGAAACATGGAGGCGCTGCAGCACAGCCAGCAGAGACAGAGACAGAGAGAGAGAGAGAGAGAGGCTTTGCACAGAGAGGAGTCACATCATGAAAAATATATACCTCTGCAACAATTAGCAGTACTTAAACTTCTCCTTATTGTCGCCATGACAACACTAAGACAATGTCGGTCAGGGTTCAAGCGGCTACAAGACAACAGACGGCGATGACAGAGAAAATAGAGTAGGAGAGGAGGAGGAGGAGGAGGAGGAGGAGTCACGGAGGCACAGAGGAGAGGAGACAGATGGAGCTGAGGGAGAGAGACGAGTCATCGGATTTGTTTGGAGGAAATTTGTCAGCAGGAGTTTAAATTCATTGTAAAATTATGTGGGGGGGCATCGCATTAAATGACAGGTCAGAGTGGGAAGAAAATGAGAATCATAGGAGCTATAGGCTTTGATTGATGGTTAGCTATATATAGATTTATATATAAATAATTTAGACAAACTATATATTCGCTCAGTAATTATTTTAGCTGTGCAAACGGCATACTTAAGCAGGTATAGGAGCGACCGGTGCGTAGAGGGGTTCAGACTGTAATACTGAGCAGACTGAGTGAGCCTCTGTCCAGTTTTGAATCCAGCTGATGAAAGCACAAACTTCTCAACTAAGTTATGAGAGTTACAGAGCGTTATACATAATTCCTGAGGCTGTAAAATGGCACACTGAGCAAATGCCGGGGTAATGTAAGGTTGTGCACACAGTGTAAAGCAAAGTGAGACTGTGCAATTACTGCCTCAATAGCACGGAACAGCAGGGGAGCACTGCCACACGGAGAGGGGGGGTGGACACAATAACGTGAATACCCAGTTCAGTCTAATGTGTAATACAACAATACAACAGCTGTGCATGTAAATGCTAATACGAACAAGCCTGTAAATGTTCAGTTTTTGGTTGTGTCAGGAGCTGTGCTGCTACAGCGACATGTCTCGGTGTATTTTAGCAAGCTATGATAAAATATAAGAGTTCGCTTGGAAAACTTTGTTTCATGTAGGTGAAGAAAAAACATTTGCATTGAAACAGGTGCACAAACAGAATGCCTGTAAGGCTGCGTATGAAAAGGGATGGACTGTAACCACAAATCATATTTTCACTGTCATCTTTGAGCATTTGATTTTAAGTTATGCATATATGACCTCTATATTTTTTTTTACTGCCTTTAGGTCAGAGTTGCAAAATTTTACTTACCCTTAAAAGTATAAAGATGATAAAACTGTGTCCACCTCAGTGCCGGCTCAGAGTGTTGCAGTTTTAAATATTTCTTGCCTCTGAAGTTTACCTGTTTTGTTAAATCTTCTTTCTCCTTCCTCGCCCAGTAATAAAACTCTACAACTAGTCGAGTGGAGCAGCCACCTCAGCTCGGTCATTACTGCAGCCATTTTATTCATTGAGTTGTCATACAGTGTGTTCACGCTTGAGTGCGACTCCCGCGCCCTGTGGGCCACTGTAAGGTGAATTGTGGGAGCCTCGGCTTACGGCTGAGGTGCTTCTTTCCGCGGGAGGGAAAAATTAAGCGTTTTTTTTTTTTTTTTTGATAAGAAGCGAACATACAGCCTGAGGCAGGGAGCAATTCTGACGCCACGCAGTCAGCAGATGAAGAAACTACTGCAAATCAAAGGATTGGTTTAATTAATGCAACTCTTAAATAGAGAAAAGTTTGACTGACAAAACCTCTTTTAATACCCGTTAAACGTTTGCACAATCATTTCTGGAAAATGTTACGAGGGTTACATTCAAACCACCTACAAATCCAAAACATGCAGAGGACTGACATCCCACTGAAAATAAGATTAAAGAGAGAGGGAGAGAAAAACAAATCATATCCTTGATTTTTTTTTTTTTGCATTGCACAATTAACAGTGAGAGCGTGAGGCTGTCAGCCAGTTGTATGGGAGGTAAGACAGAGTCCAGATCCTGTGGAGGAGACGGGCGGTTTGAGAAGGGCGACAGAAAAGAACAGCACATTCCCACAGCGCTCCTCCTCGCTATAGTTCCTACATTCAAAGCAACACAATGTTTCTTTCACTCTTCAATTGGCTCCCATTACTAACCTCATGACAATGAAAACACTGGCTGTCTGCTACAATAAATCATTCCGCTGTTTGTGTTACGGGATGCCTGTGTTTGCAAGAGCTAAATTCAGAAATGTACTGTAGATGCACTCAAAGAGAAGTTTGACTTCAATGAAAACACAACTTCTTAAGTGTGGGAGAGGAGAAAAAAAAAAGAAAGAGGAGAGGGTTATTTGAGGATAAGTTGATGTTTATGTGGTTGAGTCAGGTTACGTGAGTCAGTTAAAGCGACATGATTTAGTCATTTTCAGAGTGATCAAACTAGCGAGTTGACAACTTTCCCAACATCAAGCAAGACATAGTAGCCAGCTGATTAACTTAGTAGTCCAACAGCGGTCAGCTCAGCTCGGCGTCTGTCTTTCAGCCTTTTATTTCGCCAAGCATCTCGCCAACGACTAAAAATCAGTCGCAGATTTACTCTCACCGCTTGTTAGCTTCCTCTTCAGTCTGCTTTAAGGCTGCTGAGCTTGGTTACATTGCCTAACAAACATTGGGCTAACAAACTGAGCTAACAGCAGCTACAGTTGGCAGCAGTTTACTTCACTGTCCATCGGGAAACTTTGTAAATCAGAGAGAGGTGAGGCGTATCTTTGTAGTACACTAAACACGTTAATGGTGCTTTTAATTTCTCACCTTCCTTGTTATTGAAATCATGGTGGAATAATAGAGTCAGAGCTGAACTTTAATAACACCAAAGTCTGCTTACTAGAATCTAAACACAGGAAAAGTCCTCAGACATATCGTTCTTCTCATTGATTTTCTAGCAGGTTGGACATTTTCGTTTCTCTGTTCCGCTCCCCCAAATCTCACAATGCTGCTGGCAGAATCTTAAAACGGAGTCTACTAATGAAACTCATTTGTAGGTCTCTGCGGTGACTTTGAGTCATGCGTCATAGTTTTTAAATTGTGCTGCTTGCCTATAAATGCCTCAGTAGTTTTAAAAATACACCTGTGACTGCGTGTGTTTCAGCAGGAGTGGAAGACACACTCAAATCATTTACTGAAGTGGTGATACCACACTTTAGAAACACCCAGTTAACACATCAGTATATTTACTGGCTCATTATCATTGATGCACTTGAAAAACATCACTTTGATGTTACTGCTGGTTGAGGTGGAGCTAATTTGAATTACTTTATATACATTTGAGTCGTTAAATCTATAACACAGCATCATATTTTATAAACCGATCACATTTTTTTGGTAAAAACTTGAATGTACAACGTTTAAAATCTGCCTCTGAAGTGTCATAAATGCCTCAAGTAAAATACAAGGACCTAAACATTGTACTTAAGTACGGTACTTGAATAAATTAGTTACATTTCACCACTTTAGCATTTTTTTGAACACTTATCTGTTCTTTGATACTTGTATATGTCTCTCATCAAGACACAACTGAAGATATCAGCAACTTATGTGTGTATATTTTGAATTTTGGATATCTGTTGCACCTTTATTAATTCTTCTATTTCCTACTGCAACTGCTGCGCCACAGTTTCCCTCCTGGTTAATACATATAATTGTTAAATAGAGTCTATTTATTTAATTCACTCTTTAATTAATTCCTGAGTAACTCAGAACTCTCAACCTTTAATCAGTTTTGTCATTGCTATTAGACATATTAGCAGCGATGCCGTTATTTCATTAGTTTGCAGCCATGGGCCTTGCAATTTAAACACATACTGTAGCTGTGCTTATGCCACTGCCATTCTTACATTTTGACATGAGGATGACCTCAGACCAGCCAATAATTCACCAGTTCACAGCCAGTGACCAGCTTTGATAACCAGTATTAATTAAAGGGAACAAGAGAAATGATTAGTCAATTTGACAGAAAATTACTGTTTTAATAAATGATTAATTATTCCAGCAATTTGTCAAACAAACAAACAAAAAAAAAAACGCCCAATCAGCTTCTTAATTATGATGATTTGCTACTTTTCTTTTTCTCTTGTGACAAACTGAATACACTTTGATTTTAGACAAATCAACCCGATCTGAAGAGGTCACCTTGGGCTTTAAACACCAACTGGAGACTGAATCTAAACAGTTTATTTACAGCACACAGGTAATGTGCAGTGCAGGTGAGGGAGCCAGTGGCGCGGTGTAGACGTGAGACAAGCAAAGCTGGACGCGGCAGAGGGACGGAAAACTGGGTTTTCCTCACGCGCAGGGAAAATCCTTATTTGTCGAAAAGGTAAATCATGTCAGAGCAGCAGCAAAGTTCTTAAAAACACAGAGTCACCACAAGGGGAGACTGAACGATCTGGCGGCGTCGGGAAGGCTGAGCTTTTGATTGGTTGTTAAGGCACAGGTGAGAGGCCACAAACACAGAGAGAGACAGACGAGAAGGACAGAAACAAGGAAAGGGAAAGACAGGAAGGAAGGAAGCAGCCTCCACATAGTGAACGATGTGCAGCAGTAAAACTAGATTTACATCTTCAATTTCATCCAAACTGTATGAATATAAATGTATTAATCAGACTTTAGTCAAACAAATGAAGAGTCCTGACATATTATCACTTTGGTATGTTGGTTTGGCCAACATGTCTGCAAACAGCTGTCTATTTACATCCGTCAGCAGACACAGAGCAACAGTATCATCCCATAGGAGTCATATTTCTGTTCTCCACCAACTCCTGATGGAAATATTTGGCTCCTCGGCTGCTGGATGTTCCACTTCCTTCACCAGTTAGTCTCTAACTGTGTGTGTGTGTGTGTGCTGTTTGGTGCTGGCCGGGTAGCGTGCAGTGGGTTTATTTGAGCTTGTTTTAAAGAAAACCGGCTGCCTGCTGCACCTGGTTGATGAGAGCGCTGAAGCTGAACCGTACGGTAGATGTGCCTTAGTGCAAAGTGCAAAAAAAACATTTGAGCTAAAAGCTCGATAAAGGTGAGAGAACATTCGACAGTAATTTCATTTGGTATATATACAAATATAGTTTAATATTTATGTGTGTTAGAACTTGACTTTACCCATACTTTGGGTTCACGCATTATTTTACCTTTTTTTTCTGGCTGGAAATGGACAACGTCCTTCCTGCTGAAGGTGTATGACAGAGGGCAGCTTTTGTCCCTCAGCACTCAGACTCTTCCTGATTGCTGTTATTTGGTCAGTCATGGCACCCGCTCGCTGCAATTTACAAGACACAAGAGGTTGTGTGTGTGTGTGTGTGTGTGTGTGTGTGCGTGTGTGTGTGTGTGTGTGTGTGTGTTTGTGTGTGTGTGTGTGTAGAGAGAGAAGAGAAAGAAGAAGCGGAAGAGTAAAGCGAAAGAGAGAAGAGTGTGGCAATTTGCAGTAAGCACAAGTGTGTGTCTCCCAAACGTGTATATGTGTGTTTGTGTGTGTGTGTGTGTGTGTGTGTAGACAGTTCAAGTAGCAATTTGGAGTAAGCAAGTGTGTGCTTGCCCGTGTGTGTTTGTGTGTGTGTCGACAGCTCCAGCAGCTTTTCGAGTGGCTACTTTGATGTCTGACCCACTTTGGCTGTTGCTGAGTATAAAGCTATTTATTTAGTTTCGAGTGTGTGTGTGTGTGTGTGTGTGTGTGTGTGTGTGTGTGTGTGTGTGTGTGTGTGTAAAGCTATTTATCTGGCAGTGGACTGGGAGAGTTTTGCTGTGTATGCTGTTGGACCCCTCAGCATCTGCTGGTGGAGACAGCAGAACATCTCACGCTCTGTCTCCTCCTTCTTTTTTTCTGCTTCTTCCTTCCATCTTCACCATTTTCTTCTTTTCCCCAGCTCCTTCTTCTCCATGTCACCACTCCTCCTCCTCCTCCTCCTCCTCCCCCTCCACTTAATGTCTTCTCCTCTTCATGCCTCGTAGTACTCTGTACTTCCATCTTCTGCGTGCCATTAACTCCCTTTAGTCGTGGCTCTCGGCTCTGATTGGCTGAATCTTGTAAATTACCAGATAAATCTTTTTTTTTTTTTTTTTTTTTTCAGTCCTGCCAGACTTCACTGGCAGGACTGAGGTGGAGATGCAACCAGAAATAAACACAGCAGTCCAGACTCAGGTTTAAAAGTACAGTCAGTGATAGAACAGACACAGCTTCTCTAAGGCTTACATGGAACAAACAGTAAAAACGTTCAGATCTAAAACAGTCCACCGCCCACAACAGCAGCATAGCTCTGAAAATAGAGTGCAAGTTTGTGGCTTTAAACTAAGTTAGATTAAATTAAGTTTATTACGTTTTACAGGTATTTATCTGAAGCTGCATGATTACTGTTTTCCAAAGCTCAAGGTGATTTCCTCAAATATTTTTGTTTATTCCATAACCAAAAGATTTTCAGTTCATGCTCATGGAGAACTAAAGAAACCAGAAAATGTTCAGATTTAAGAAGCAGAAATGAGAGTATTTGGACATTTTTTCTTAAGAAAATCATGGGGAGCTGGATCAAATCCCAGCTGGTGTTTGGCGAGAGGTGAGGTAACTGGTTTTCAGTTCTTCACAGGGTCGACACAAAGAGACAAACAACCGTTCATGCCCACAATCACCAAATTAACCTGCATGTCTTTGGGCTGTGAAAATAGTTAATTGACTAGTCATTGTAAGTGTAGCTGCCAGTTTTCCAACAAATCTCATTAAAGGACGAAAACTAACAAAGTGTTTGTCCATTTCGGAATACGTCTTGACAGAAGATATAATCTTGAATTCTGTAAATCTTAAATACTCAATAATTTCCCCCAAACAGCTGCTCACTGTAGTTTTTAGCACATGTTAGGTAAAGAGGAGTAAACTTGTTGGTGCACTTGTTGGGGACTATTTTCAGCGGTGGATGAATCCACATTTGTATTTGGGACAGTTTGGCTCACTGATGTGTTTCTGGACAATAATAAAGCTTAGAGAGGTATCAAGCTTCAGTACGATCACTTCATTTTGTTTTTTATAGATAAGAAGATAAAATATTAAAAAGTTAATTAAAATGTCTGAGCAGATGTCACTTGTTTGTTTCACAGTTGTTTTCCTTGTTTCTCACGGCAATACTAGATTGTTTTTCTCTGGCATGAAAATAAGATGAAACATATGCTTAATGCAAATTATTTCAAATTTGTTTCTTTTTCATTTGGCAAGTTTTTTTTTCTTCTTTTTTCTGTCTTTTCCTTGTGTGCATTTTGCTGCAGCGATGCTGCCACTCTGTTGCTTTTCTTGCGCTGCAGTTCCCACAGTGACGTCTCTCTCTTTGAAAAAATCTGTCGACCACAGTAGTGCTTCTTTCTTTGTATGTTCCACCATGATTGTTATCGCGGGTCATGCTGACTTTTCTAAAGTTTTTAAAGGAGAGACATCATTTTCATTTCAGAATATAGTGAAAAATGTTTCTCAAAACCCAAGGTGGTTTATTCAAACAGCTTATTTTGTTCACTTAGTCCAAAGATATTAAATTTACAACATAAAACATTTTGCTTTTTGTAATTCAAAATCCTGTAATCATTTTTCATCATTTACGAGTTTAGCTGATGTTTATTTATTAACTATTAGCAAGTCAAACTAGGTTGAGGAGTCAAATGAGGCTGGGTTTTAAAATCGTTGGGATAAAAAATTTAAACCTTATCCCAATAATTTGACTTCTATAACTCGTTTTAATACTAGATTTATAAAATACTTTTTACCCAAACAGAATTACTTTACATTTGTTTACACATGCTGTTCAAAGAGAGGGAGCAGCTCGAGAAACTGTCTCTGTGTCTGTGCACTACTCAACCTGGATAACTGGACTAAAATTAAGGAATCTAATGAATCTTTACAGTATTGGACTTTATAAATACATATATATTATTAATAAGAAACAGTATGGCAGAAATGTGTCATTGTAGCGTCTAGTCTTTCCTATGTAAAGGAAAACAAGGAGAAGGGATTCGAACCGGGGCCAGCTGCAGCGAGGACTATAGCCTCCACACACGGGGCGGCCGCTTAACCCACTACGCTACCGACCGCCTCCACAGTCAACTATTTGACCATTGTGATGGCACCGTCTGGGTATTTAAGATTGTGAGCATACTCAAAATGGCAAGTACGGAAGCATGTGGAAACACAGTTCAGGTTATCCATGCAAACGTAATGTAATGTAGTGTTTGTCCTGCATGTGTCTCCATGACGTATAACAACTTTTTCTGCCCGCAGTGTAGATCTCAGTATGAGCACGCTGCATTCATATCGACTCACTGACACTAATGAGATTCACTCCTTAGCTATCAGATTTGGTACTGAATGACACTCAAGGCATTTTTGGATTCTCATTAGTGTCAAGCTATTTAGTCGTTGCCGTGAAAGTTCGGTACGCAGAGTTTAAGCTTTTGATTTAAAATGAAAACTTCCCTGACAGTAGAAACCTTCCTGGCATGAGTTGGGATGTAAGTCAGGTCAGGAGTTGAAGGTAAATACACACTTTGATCCGTCAACTTCAGCCTCCGCACTCTTTTCACGTTGCAATTTCACTGTCAGACCTCTGTACTGCTTCATGTACACGCTTCGTGTCATGCGGAGACATACTTCTCTCATTTTTCATGAAATCAGTATTCACACCATGCTGCTACTACTGTCAATCACGGCTGTCATATTAGTCAACAATAGCAAAACAGGCTAGATTATAACTTTATCAGTTATAATACTGCAGTCACTGCTGTTAAGACTTGACAGCTTGCTTTACTCTGATGTTAAATCAGCCAACAGGATTTTAAAAAGACAAAGACTTTCTTCATTTTGGCCTCTCGTGGCTTATTCTTTAATTTTCTGCTCCTCCGGTCTCCTCGCTCCTTTTATTCTCCCCCCTACATCTCCCTCCTGCTGTCCTCCTCGTCTCTGTGTTTTGATGTAATTGAGGAGTTGGTGGTGGTGGTGGTGCTCAGTTCTTCCCCCTTACAGCCAAGAGTCCAGAGAACAAAACCTCTAATCAGTGATGTCAACAGCTGACACTTTTGCAACGATGCACCACAGACGCTGAAAAGAAAGACACCCAGATCACACTAATTTGAGCGGAGCAACAAAGGCGTAAAAACATATCTCTACACCAACCCTGTTGTTACTGCTTCTACAGTCCCTCTTTTCACTGTTAGTGTGATGATGCTTGAAGCGATGAAAACTCGAGAGGCTGAGCTGCGAGATGTGAAGCCTCACATCTGGCCGGCTTTTTATTTCTTTAACAAAACACGCTGTAACACAGAAATCGCTCAATAGATGAAACTCTTTTTTCACTCACGTCTGTAATAAGTAAAACCTTCCATCAAGCAGTTTAGCTCCAATCACGGCACAAGGTGTGATCTTCTTTTGGCGAATTAACATTTAAATTAACATTTATCCGGTCACAGGTGTGCGTTTATTGGGTGTTTAACAATGGCTTCAGCTCAGCCAATCAGAACTGGGGACAAGGAGTTATCCATTTTATAAGACATCATAAACAGATGTCACGCTCACTAGAAGTTACTGTCGGCTTTCACAGATCTATTCCTGCGAATGCAAGATCTCGTCTCAATTATTTTGTTACACAGAAGTGTCTCCTCTCAGCCTTTTTTCATTTTGTTTTGTTGTTGTCGTGGTCATCTGAAGGAGAAAAAGCTGATGAATGAGCAGTTAAATAAGAGATGGAGCTCAGCACTGTCATCTGTAAAGCTTTAGCTCGGATGTCACAGTTCAATCACTATGGATTACGGCTTAAAGAGAGGCTGACTGCCAAAATAGCCTCTGTGTGGAAGAGTGTGTGCGCATCTGTATGTGTGTGTGTGTTGTATACATTTTCTATATATACAGAGGCTTTCTGTCTTTAGTGCGTTTTAATGGTTAAATCCGTTAAGTGATTTTTAAGGCTTAAAATGAATATTCTTTACAAAATAAATATATATGCAGATCAAATTGGTTCCTTTCTTTTGAGTGTGTTTCACAGCTAATGCCTTCAGTTGTCTGAATTAAGTTAAATAACGCAAACAAAAAAACTTGCACTGATACACAAAGTATCAGTCTCAGGACCACAGTTACCATGACTACTGTATGTTTTTAACATCTTGCTTCTTTTTTATTTTATTTTTTTTTTGGCTTTTACATGTTCAAAATAAGAAAATTCTCAAATCAAAATCAAATCAAATGCTTTTAACATTTTCTAAATTAAGTGTTTTTTAAATTAAAGGTCCAGTGTGTACGATTTAGTGCCGCCTAGCAGTGAAGTTAGGGTTAGGGTTAACATTGCGGACTCCGTGGAAGAAGGTCCATTTTAAAACAACAAAAACACAATGATTCCTATTTTCAGGTCATTTACACTAGTAAAAATATACTCCTGAATATTATATTCAGTTCCAACCATCAGATCCTGTCTTAAATCTTACACACTGGACCTTTAAGTTACCACATGCCATTTATTCTGTGAGATGCATTTCTTCAATTTTCAACTCTTAACATTTCTGGTGACATATGAACTGTGGTTTTACAGGGATAGAAGAAACATTTGAACCTTACAGCAAACATGAGTGCAACTGTGATTGGTTTAAACGCTAACAAATACAGAAATCTGACTTTTACGGCTTTGAAGTCTGAAACCAAAGTTAAGTTAGTCGACCCAAAGCTCCTTTAACAAAAAATACAATATAGGAAAATCAGTGGTTGGTTTGTTCAGGGATGGTGGTGGTGTGGCAAGGTCAGAACAAAACAAAAAAAGACAAGATAGACATGGCATGGCATGTGGACGACGTATCCTGGAGCAAAAACCAAACCTTGTGTTACAATGATTGTTGCATGATGAGGAACAGGCGCTGAGGCGATCAGGCAGGTGAGAGGGAAACCAGAGGCCACACCCAGCGACACACACAACCCGAGAGAGGCAAACGAGACGAGGGATACACAAGGAAAGGGAAAACACTGGATACCAGGAGGCATCATAACAGTGTGTAGCTCAGCACCACCCTCGGTACAGGAGGGAGACAGTGTTGTAACCTGGTCGCTACATTTTTATAGAGTCGCGACCTCACATCTTGCATACTGCCCAAAGGTTGATGCTCAGAAACATCCCAGACACAACAAAATAATAATAATGGAAAAAAAACACAAGCAGAGCACGGGGTCTCTGCAGATACAAACACCACCGCACATAAATCAGAAGAACATGGATTTATTTTTGTGTGAGTCTTCAGTTACTGACGAGAAGCCGAAATATGATCAAGGAGGTCCAGTTTGAGACACAACTGAGTCACTTTCAGCTCTAATACTCTGCATTTCTTCCTCAGTATCGGATCCCCCACTGTGCCAAGGCGGCGGTGACTTTAAAACGAAGGAGGAGGCTGAGTTTCTTTCGAGCATGGCTAATGTCAGTCTGAACACAGTCTTCACTAACGATCCAAATTAATAATTTCCTGAATTATTACACTGATGTGTGTCATTACAGACTGCTTCTGTGAAATGTTTTGTTCTAAGAAAATATGCCTTGAACTATTCCACTAACACAGTGGACAGACACAGGATAGTGAAAGATGTGAAGACCGACAAATCAGTGTTGTAAAATCTAAAAAATGACATCTGGCCACTAAGAAAACTACTTAAACGTTGTTGTTTTTTTACAACCTAGGTCTTGTGTTTTTCACCATATTGTCGTAAATCTGTAACAGCAGCGCTGCATCCCCCAAATCCCGGCAACGTCATTGATAAGGAAAATGTCATCATAACTATAAACTACCAAACCAGGATAAAGGTTTGGTGGATCAACAAAAACAATCCTTTAAAAGAATGACATGTCTAGGGTTTCTCTGCTGCTTCTGTCAGTTTGTACAAACCTGGATTTCGATGTGGCAGACACAGTCGTCGCTGCGTTTTACTTAAAGTGATACTGACGGAAAGCAATGTCTGCAATCAGCATGTCTGCTCTGAACTTCTTCCTTTCCACGCCGACGTCCTCGTCCCACATTGCTCTCTTTCAAACGCTTGTAGTGGGCTCAGTTTGTATTAGGCAAAATTTTGGTGATGGGAAAAAGGCGTCCCTTTAAAAAATCACTTCATATCTGAATGGAAATCGGTTCTTTGGGCACCCATGAGTCCCCCCCTTTAACAGACATGCCCATTTTATGCTAATCCAATGCCATTTTGGGCAAAAATGCATACAGTTATTTCTGCACACCGGGGTCCCTAAACAGTGTTGGAATTGCATAAATTGACTATGGCTGGAAAGCTGAGAAACTTGTGGATTCACTGAGCCCAACTGTATTCATGGGTGTTAGTCCCCATAGTAGACATTTAAATATAGTGTGACCATTCTTTGAAACTTGACCTCGCTGTATAAAATGACCTATTGTGACATCTAGGATAATCACAGCCTCATGAAACTGTACAGACTAGAGACCGTTCAAAGGATGGATGGTTCTCCTACATATATTCACAAAAAGCAGGTTTCTTAACAAATTCCAGAAGCAAAGTTTTAATATTAATGCGAGTCAGCACCTCCAAGCCTGAGGACATGGTTCTTTGCTGGAAAACAGTCAAATACTCCCTCCGGGTAGAGAGCGAGTTTCTGCCCCAACTAGAGAAGTTTAAGTATCTTGTTCACAAGCGTCAGGAAAATGGAGCATGTGATGGACCGGCAGATTGGTTTATTTTATGATCTATCTATGTTCTAACCATCACCTATGGTCATGAGCTTTGGATAGTGTCGGCCGACATGAGTCTCCACCATAAGGTGCCTGGGCTCAGCCGTAGGGATTGAGTGAGGAGCTCAGCCATCTGGAGGGTGCTCGTATCATAGCCTCTGCTTCTTCACGTTAAAAGGAACCAGCTATGGTGGCGGGGAATTCTTTGGGGTTACCATGAACTTGCTAGAGGGACTATATTGCCCATCTGGTCTGGGAACATCTCGGGATCCAACAGGAGGAGCTAGGGGAAAGGGACGTCTGTAACGCCTTGCTAAACCTGCTACCATTACGGCCCCATCCCTGGAAAAGCAGAAGGAAATGGTCGGATAGACAACATGAATTTTATTTATGGCATTCCCCAAGGTCCTGGTGTCTTAATGTGGCATCTTTTTTAATCCATTTTCAGCCAAAAATGGTCTAAAATGTTCATTAAACCCGTGTAACAAATGGCATCAACCCAAAAACCGCTGCGACAACATGGACATTATATACTTCCATCATGATGTGCTTAGCACTTACACTCTCACAGACTTGTGACTAGAAAAGTTTGACACACGGTGCTGAGCTCTCAAAGTAATCTTGAGGTTCCCAGCTTTCAGATGATGTAAACCACTTCTATATGGCATATACTGTTGAACTGCTGTCTCGCTCTAAAGATCCCCTGCCGCCCTGCTGAAGCACATACTGTTACAGGAAGGGCTGGAGTGACCAGCACTTAAGAGCACGATGAAAGCAGTGACTGTGTTTCTTCAAATCATATTATAAAGTAAAGTCATTTGAGTGACTGAACCCAGCACATTAACGTCACATCAGGTGAAATCTTTGACTGATGTCGGAGCTTCACTGAGCCGACATGCGGCTCTCAACTCTGCCCGGTTCATCCACTCAGCTCTTGAACCGTAATCACTCCGCTGCTGCTTCCTCTGCTGCTGGCCGGTGTCATCGCCACCTGTGCTGACAGCGCTGGCAGCGGCTCAACAACCGAGGCCAGGGAGTGCATCACCATTTCATCACTGAACTATGATTAAAAACGCACGCTTTTTCACTTCATGTCGCGGCGCCACAATCTGTGAGATCTTCATTTCGCGGCTGTCAGATGCCAGCAAAAACAACAAAGCGGCAGTTGAGCAGGTAAAACGTGACACTTGACAAACGAGGATGTCGTATTAAATATTTAAGCTGAAGGCTTTTAAGTTTGAAGTGTCACGACGACATCTGGGCTGTGATAAATCTCACTAAACCACAGTGTAACCAAAAAAACAGCTTGATACTTTATGACTTTTCCTAGTTTTTGTTTCTTCTAAACACAATATCGAATCAGAAGATGCATTACTTCTGCAAACAAAGACGTCAGACACAGTTAGATATAACTGAAGTGTCATATGCTCTCTATCTGTGTTGACAGTGTGTGTTACTTCATCCCAATTCTCCCAAATAAGTATTTTGATTTCTGTCATTGGAGTTTTAGAACATGTGTTCAAACACTTTTTACATTTTATGTTGCAGATGGGACATGGGTCAAATAAAATAATAAGGTACACGTCAAATCTCATGTTGTTTGAGCCAATACTAAACTAAAATAAAACTAAATAACTTTTTTGTCTTTCATTTTATCCTCTGAAGGTATCGTCCTTCCTTCCTTCCAATCATTCTTCATCCATCCTTCTCTCTAAAGGAAAAACACCCTGTCACGCACCCTGCTTGTTTCAGACACTTCCTCAGTCAAATGGTTTCGGTCGATCACAGCCAAATCAAGATCCTGCTAGTGATTTCTCTTTTTTTGGCCTCCAGCTCAATGTCAAATCAATTGCACTCCCAGAAAGTCTGAATTTGAATCGCAGCCAGACTTTGCGTAATTGGGTTTCTTCTTATAGAGGAAAAAATAAGGTGGTCAGAGAAGTTCAAGACCACTCGGCTATCGAGCAAAAGGAGCTGCTCCCTCCCCTTGTGTTGTATTTTCCTCACTCATCCGGTATCCCAAGATTGAGTCTGTGTAGTTGTCGAAGCTCACAGACAATACCACAGTTGTTGGGCTGATTACGGATGATGAATCACTTTACATAGCGCGCGATGGAAGTGCAGTGTAGAGATATTCAGTCTGAAATAACCTTTTGTTTCACGGCAACAACAACAAAAAAAAAGAAACGATGTCTCCAGGCGAGAAGTGAGACGCAATCAGTCATCATAAATGAGCAGGAAAGTGGAAAGGCTAAAAAAACTTTTTAGTTCCTCAGCACTAAAACATTGTCAGCTTTGAAATCGGAGAGCGGTGTTGACAGCATGGTGGAAAAAGGCCCATCAGAGATTCCACCGACTCAGACGACTACAAGATGTGTGATGCCTCTCTGACAGCCGTGACCCATTTCTGCACAGAAGCAGGAGTGATCAAAAATGTTAGAACAAATGTTATTGCTTTCTGTTGCTTCCCTGTGGTTTTCAGGCTTTCTGAGTCTTGACTTCCTGCGAGAGGAAATGTTGGCCCATCCTGCGCAGCCATTACCAACCATCCATTGTGTGTCGGTGCACCGCACACAAGCGAGAGTAATGCCTCGAGGATCACACAGATCCACCACTTCCCCGAAGTTAATGCAGTGATACCACAATGGAATAATGCTTCATCACAAGTAAAAGTCATGCACTGACATTTTTACTTGGTAAAATTGTGCAAATATTAGCAGTAAAATGTACTTTTGTACTCAAAATTAAAAGTGCTCGTTGTCCAAATCAGGCAAAACTGAAACAGTGAAGCATAAAAAATCACCAAAGCTGGAGATAAAATGTTTTAGACTCAACAAAAGAGGGATTATATACCACTTTACTGGCTGAGAAAACTTTCTGAAAACTCTTTGGATGATCTCTAAAAGTAATTTCATCAAGCAGCAGGACGGCTGTTTTTCAGAATTCATTAAAAAAGTTTTATCATTTTTACTTGACAACAGCCATTTCATGACCTTCGCTGAGGCTGAATGCAAAGCAGTGGAGAACGACAAAACAACCATAAAATATCTCAAAGTACTTGAGTAAATGTTCCTGCTGCCACTTAGAGCCTCTCTGTGTCTTTTTAAGCCTCCACACACGTGAACAAATCGGTCTGAGGGGCGGAAAAGACAAAAAGACGATGACATTGTTCTTCTCTTGAAGCCTTTCAGTCCTTCGGCTCAGCAAAGCAAAAAAAAAGAAGTCCAAACAACCTTTCTGTCTTTAGTTTAATCTCTACATTTATCCTCTGGATAGCATGTTGCCTTGACCCAAATACGTTTTTCGTAAACCAAGAGGGAGAAAGTCTTCTGAAATGCTGTTTCACTGTGACTTTAACGAGTCTGTGATAATGTTCAAACATCATTTAACATGTGTCTCTGCTCTTTAATTGCTCTGCTGTTTTCTCTGATTACATTATGCGAGCACAAAAACGCTGAATTTGATTAACAGCTACGTTCTGTTGATAGTGAATTACAAAAGATGAATTATAAAGCAAACTGTTGGGTTTTGTGAACAGTATTTACACTGACTGCATAACCGAAGCGCTGTGTTGTAGTTTATTTAAAATCATTTTCCAGATAGTAATTAAAGTTAATGTAATATTACGTTACTTTTCTACTATTAAATAACAAGTAAATCATGTTGATGCTACACGGACTTGTAATCAGGTGAATGCTGTCTCTGTCATTCGTACGTCTGTTCTCATACAATGCAACTATCTTCACACACCACCAACTATTTCACTGGTTTTGGTGAAACTGGATCATGTTTTGTGACGTGTCTTGAGTTTGAGCTGTAGCTGCTGTCAGCTAATGTCAGCTCAGTTTGTTAGTCGGGCTGCCCAGACTGTGACGGGCGAGTGTTTTTACCACACATGTTTTGGACCACTGGGAAGAAGAGGAGGTTTTCAGGCCTGACGTGTAGGGGAATGCCAACAGGGAGTGGAGCTGGTGTCGTGCCAGAACAGGAGCTGGGTAAGCGGGCCCATGTAAAACCTCTATGGACATAATGACTGAGGAGAAAAGAATGTAGGGGACGCTAAGAAGAGTGACCGAGGCTGAAAGACAGAAGTCAAGCTGGGCTTCTTGCTGTTGGACTAGTAAGTAATATTAGCTGGCTGCTGTGTCTTGTGTTGTTGCACTTGCTTGATGTTTGGGCGTTAGTTTTCTTATATTAAAATATAAAACATAAAGTCAGACCTGAAGAAGCTTCTTGAATGAGAGGCGAAACGTCTTCACTGATCTACAAACAAGTCCAGTTGCCCCAGACTTTTTGAAGAAAGATGAGCTGGATTACGGAGAACCTTCACAGACCATATTAAAATATTAATGTTTCAACATATTTTGTTTCTTGTTACAGCCACAGTGGCTCATTAATGGGTTGAAAGTCTTTCTTCCTGCTGATGAAGCACACAATCGGCCGCCGTCGAGGTTTTCTTAACATGTTTTTGAGTAGCGTCTGTGGTCGAAGCAGAGGAAGAAAACCGTAAATGCTCTGCCTCTGGTGCACCACGGAGTCTATTAACTCAATCACCATGAGTTGAGGCATCCATCAACCTTTCTGGAAAGTGTTTGAGAGGAGGAAAAAAATATAAAAGAATCACAAAGACCACATAGAGAGAGATAGAGAGAGAGACACACACACACACACACACACACACACACACACACACACACTTTTTGAGAGACTAATCCCACACAGTCAGGTTTTAATGTCAGAAGGCTTCTTGTTGGTTTTTAAAGGTCACTGAAGCAAATTACTGAGAACCGTTGATTCAGTAATAAAGTGAACATGACACACACACACACACACACACACACACACACAGACAGATGGAAATGTAGTTCACATGTAAGACACACACACTCACACAGCCCCCAGGTGTTGAACATGTTGAGTTTTGACGCTATTTTAGTCATTGAGCATTATGATCCCAGCTGTCGGAGGCCCTTCTGGAGGCACACACACACACACACGCTTAGTCCCAAAGCATCTGATCAGCTGAGGGAGTGTGTTATGATTAAAATCCACTCTGAATGAGCTTCTTTCTCCTTTATTATGTCACACACAGGAAAACAGAGGAGTGTGGTGGTAAAAAAAAAAAAGGTATCGATTCACAGATTTGTGCGTCGATAATGGAGTTTTTATGAAAGCAGGTGATTCCCTCAACAATGACGACAAGACACAGCGATATCAAGTCTACTGCTTTATTTCCATTCTCAGAGTAATTTGTTTTTCTCGATGGATTTACTAGAGCTATCATATTAGCAGGGATAATATCTGTGGATATGAGTCTGCTAAAATTAGATTACACAATCAGGATCTCAAGACAGTTCTCTGATAAATCTGCGAAAGGAAAAAAAAACAAAAATGGCATTTTTCTTTTTTTTAATGCATTAAATGATTACAAGGATTTTAAAGAACATATGTACAACAGCTTAACATGAGGACAAATTATGTATGTGTGTGGAGTTCATTAGCTAAAATAGCATCAGGGCTTATTATACAAAAACTGGGCCTCATTCAACTGAGGTTTCTCTACAAAAATACATCTAATAACAGCTTCTTTTTCTGCTCTAATTTACACAGTTTTATCGCAATAATACATATTAAAACCTTACGTTCATAGAGAACATATGGTTTCATCCCCTTGTGGTACGGAGCTACAGGGAGAGTACGGAGTGCCGTCACACCAGCTAAATATGATTATGCCGTTTTCTTTGCACTCGGAGCTGTTAATTAGAAGAAGTTGTGAGTTTCATGTTGCTACCTCTGTTCATGAACGCCTCGCGAAGCAGAAAAACGTCAAGTACATCACCCTCGGCGCCATCGTGTCACCATGGAGACATGCCCAACATATTGGAGATCAACTGGTGATGAGTAGTTAACTCCTGGTGATATCAGGATAACAGCGTGCGTCCGGGCTTTTGGGATCAATACGACATATTTTACAGTTCGCCTGTAGTGAGAGTAAGTGATTGTGATCCGCCCACAAAACCTGCTTCCTGTACTCCAATTTTTATGCATACTTTTATTAGTTTTTGTTTATTTGTCATTGCTGCATGCAGCAGAATAAATCTATAGTCGCTGAGATGGATAGGCGCTGCCAGTTATGCCCTAAAGCCATCACAGCCAGATGTTCAACTTCAGAGGAGCGAGAGAAAAACAATGTGTTACTAAGTGTGGGAGTTACTCTTCACTTCTCTCATCGCTACTCCACGCTGTTCGCACCTCTGAAAGTCTGAGCGTCACACTGTCAGGAGTGGTTGGATTTTTAAAAAAAAGATGCAGCGGTGTCGCATTTTCTTAATTGTGAGGTATTTCTGCTGCAATTTATGAGACAATGTAGGACGCGCTGAGTCTCAGAAGAGGAAAATTTGAACAGAGAAGGAGGACGGATCTGCACTTATTCACATGTGGTTTTGTCCTAACCCTTAGCTTTACAGGAAAAAATCCACCCTGAGGCGTTGTTCAAATAGAAAAGCTAGGAAGGAACGCTTTGAACCTGGATGATGATTTCATGAAGTGCTGTGTGGAAAATCACATGTCCAAGTAGAACAAGCAGCCAAAGAATGACAACAGGGGGAAGGGAGCTTGAAATGAAATAAAAATAGTTGTTTTGTGATTATCTGACAATCAAATCCTTACACTTCCTTTCTCTACATCTATCTACCTCTCCCGGGGACATGGAAGCCGCTCGTGTCACACCGCGCGAGCTGAATCACTGTGTTGTTTTGGCCTTTTGTTTCCTCGGATGAGTCACTAAAATGTAAAGTTATCCACCACATTGGGGTATTTTTAGTGCCGCTGAAATGGAGTCAGATCAACAGTCTGAAACGTCAAGAGTAAAGGTCAGACGCTGGAGTCAATCCCTCACAATCAAAGAACAAAGGCTTATTTCTAAACTTAACATTTTGCTCTGACGTTCAGCAGCCACACAGGGAGACACAGACTGCAGAGAGGATTCACTTTACACACTAACGACAGAACCAGCAGGCCTGTCTCCCATTTCCATGCTACAAACTAATATTATTATTTTCATAATGTGCTGTTTTTGCAGCGAGTATTCAACAAATTGATGCAGTTTTCTATTTTGTACTAACAGGAAGTCAAACAGACTGCCACTGCCAGTTAAATTTAACAAAGAAAAGACAAAATGCTTTTTTTCTGATATTTCTAAAGGCGTTCCTAAAGCTGTTCTTCACCCTTATCACCAATCTCCAGGCTTCTTACAGACGTCTTGATTTAGTCTGCACGGGCTGCTGATGTCTTTGAGTAGACAGGAAATTTTGTGTAACATTGTGTAACTTTTCTACCATGAAATAACAATAATGATGCTATACGGACTTTCACTCAGGTGAATGGAGTCTCTGTTCGTACGTCTGTTCTCACACTAACTTTGTACTCCAGGTACGATCATCCACGAGAAGCATGTAACGCTTCACAGCACTACACCACCAACTATTTCAGCTGGTTTTAGTGAAACTGGATCATATTTTATGGAGGAAATGCTTTCTGGTTTTCCCCTCTCATGTCCTCTCTGTGATTTACAGAGTTTCCTGATGGACAGTGAAGTAAACAACAGCCAAATGTAGCTGCTGTTAGCTCAGTTTGTTATTATGTTATTATTATGCAAAGTGAATGAGTGCAAACCCTCTTCTATTTCAGCTGGGTAGCATCCATTTACATCCTGCGCACGTCACTCCAGATAAATAATACATAAGACTGAGTTGTTGCCGTTGTTACATGTTTGTCGTGGCTCGTTATGTGAAAGCGTGTGAATTGGATGTTTTACATGACGTTTGCATGATTTCTGACATTTGTAGTTGTAGTTCTTTGTTCTGGCACATAAACTATATCGTAACACTGAACGATTGTTGTTTTGGCTTGTGCTCAAATTGCACTATACATATGTTCAATTTAATACTAATTTCGGACAAGATCTTTCAGTGGCAGATAGGAATCGGGGGAAAATGGACTTCCTGACTGGCAAAACAGAGTGCATCTTAAAAAGTCATGCAGGTTATCGGCTTTTAATAACCCCGAGCTGAGAACTTCTGAGCTGAGAAGTTCACATCAGTCTTAAAGGTCATTGAAGGAAAAGTAAAAAATCAGCGACTGAAGTAGAAGCTCTCAGGGGCGAAAAAAAAGAGGCTGCGTTTATTCTCACAGATTGAAAATATCTGAGAGCGTACAGTGATGAATCTGTCCTTTACAGTCACCGTAGTTTCCAGCATGCTTTAGACCGAGCAAATCATTGATTTAAAATTCAAAACAGAAGCGTTGACTGATTTCTGCCGAGGGAAACGAGCCCAGCTGTGTATCCCCACCACGATTCTGCTGGCTGCACACCTGAGGCTCATTTTGAGCAGGATTGCGACTGATGAAGATAATTAGCCATCATGTTTTTTTGTGTGTTTTTTTTTCAGAAGTGTGAATCAGTGCTTAGAGCGTTGATGACGATGACGGAGGTTTGACTTTAAGTCAGATTTTGATTTTCTACTTAAGTCCTCCTGAAATTGTTCCCCCACCCCCCCCTGCTCGCATTTCATCCTCCTCACTTCTGGTATGCAGGTAATGACACATGAAAGCTGCTTTCGCCACACAACTTTTTCCTTGGAAAATGGCAAAATTATTTCTTTAGAACAACATCTGCAAGGGCAAAACTGCATGATGGGGCGGGGGATACAGAGACGGGTGGTGACTCTGCAAAGGGTGAAAAGCTGTTGCTAGGGGATACGGACCGGGGGCATCCAGGAGAGGGATGGGGGATGAGGCGTAAAAAGAGGGAGGGAGAGGGGGTGGTGGTGGTGGTGGTGGAGGAGGCGGCGGAGGTGCAGAAGGTGGACTGAGAGTGAAAGGCGAGAGATGTGGGGAGAACGACGGGAGGAGGTGAGGGTACGAGTGGACGGGGAGGTGCGACGGAGGCGGGAGGAGGGAGAGGTGATGCTGGATGATGGTGTGATGGAACGAGAAGGAGGAGGAGGAAGAGAGGGAAGGCTGGAGGAGGAGGGGAGCGTGGAGGGGGATGCAAGGCGGAGGGAGTGTCTGAGGGAAACGAGGCCTCTTCTCTGGGTAGAGATGTTCAAAGTCCATCTCCATCCTTCTCTCCCTGTCCTCCTTCTCTTTCTCCTTTCTCCTCACCCACTCCTTGCCCCACTCCTCCTGCTTCTCCTTTACCCTTTTCCTCTCCATCTGTTTCTCCTCCTCCTCCTTTCTCTCCTTCTCAACGTCTCTCTCCTCCTCCGCTCGCTCTGTACGTACACTCATGAGCGCAACAGCTTCCGTCACATCCGGGGCATTAACAACTCGAGCACAGTGATTACAATCAATGACATGATTACTGTTAAAATGATCACGCTGACCACTGTCAGTGCCATCACAGCCGCTTTGATCAATACATGTGTGAGTTTTGTGCTGTGGTGCATCCTCCTCACTGAGCCCACTTTTGGTATCAGTCTGGTTCTGACATGTGTTCTCGCCTCTCTGAGCTGCTGTTTTCTCATTCTCTGTTTGCTTGTTCTCATATCGACAGTGGTTAGCGTGTGCATCATTAGTGCTACAGGTGCAAACGTCTTTTGAAAGTGAATCCACAGGTGTGTCCACGCCGTTACGGGTAGGTTTGTCACTGTCCACAAGATCAGGAGGATGATCCTCGTCTTTGTCGCAAGGATTGTCAGAATCGTCGCGCGTCTCGTTGCTGTCGAGCGTTTCATCACACCCGCTGTGGTCACTCGGTGTGTTACAGTCACTGAAAGGTTTCTCAGTCCTGTTTCCGTCGCCTCCAGACGGATCAGAGCTTAATGGACTGCAGTCGTTGGCATTGCAGTCGCCGCCTTCGCTGTCATCGCAGCGGCAGCAGTTATTCAGTTTGTCTGTCGTGTCGCAACTAAATGTTCCCTCGCTGCTATTTATGTTATGACACGGACATTGTTTTGTCCTGCAAAGAAAGTGGCAATCAGCGTTCATCTCCGCCTTGTTGCCTTTTGAACTGCACTCAGCTGCCAGAAGTGTCTCAGTCTCGTTGCTCTTGAGTTCAGGCGCCTTTGTGGCGTCCTGCATGCAAGAGGCCTCGTCTACGCCGAGGTTAGCGGTCAAGCCAACAGATGTTCTGTCCTGTCTCTGCTCACAAGCCACTCTCCTCGCTTGTCTCCTTCCTCTTTTCCGTTTCTTCCTCGGCGATTCCCCAGACTCCGGCGATTCCCTTGTCCTCTTGCCGCCTGTTACCGCGCTCCTCGACATCACTTCCTTTGAAATCACATCGCCGGGGAGTGTCATCTCCGCGAAGGCTGATCTAATTCTCAGTTGTGTTTCCGTCTGTTGTGCAGAGCAGCATGGGGCTGGGCCTGACACCGGATTGCTGTGTCCTGCAGGTATGGTTTGTCTTTGACTACACGCTGCTTCCCTAAAGGGAGCAGGGACAAGGCTAATCGCTGGATCACATGCCGTTTCCCTGCGAGGTGTAGGAACAAGACAAATTTCTGGCTCTGGCGCTGCGTCTCCACGGGGAAAAGAAACACCGCTAATCACTAGGTTACACACGTTTTCTTCAGCATCCTGAACAGCTCTTATCTCCGTCTTCCTCGGATTCCTTTGCCCTTCCTCCTTCCCCGCTTGTGTATTTCTGTGCATCTCCCCCGTCTCTCTGTCATTCTCAGCCGGGTCGGGCGTAATTGCAGGACAGCATGGCATCTGTATAACAGACCCAGGGACGGAGCTAATCACTGAGTTACATGCTGCACCCCTGCAGAGGAGCTTTCTGAGTCCCTGGCCCCACCCGGAGGCTGATTGCTGGGATTGATGCTGGCTGGCCTCCCTTTTCACCTGCAGACACAGCTGGTTACACCGATTACACCGATTCATGGGAAGATTACTTAATAGCTCTCCTCTCTTGTCATTTCTACCTGCCCTCTCTCGCTCCGTCTGATCTCCTCTTATCCTTCTCTCTTCCGCCCTCATCCTCTTTTCTCTTTCTCCTACCAGCCGATGCGCTGCAAGATTACTTAATAGCCCCTTTTCTCTCCTCTCCTCTTTCTCCGTGCCCTCTCTTCTCAGCCTCTCGTCTCCTCTCCCTTCAAACACCTGATTCTCTGAAAGACTGCTTATTATCCTCCTTACCCTCTCTGAGTCTTTTCTGTCCGTCTCTTCTGCTCTTTTCCTCCTCCCCCTCTTCCTCATTCCTCTCCTCACCCCTCCCCTCCTCTTCCTCCTCCTCCTCCTCCTCGCTGTGTTTTGAAGGCCTAGCGTCGGCGCAAGGTGGCATTCTGTGGAAACGGGAACGAATTTTAAAGCGGTTTCATCACGGCAGCTGCAGCGGTCCGGAACTGCACCACGGCCGCTACAGTGAGCTGCAACTTCCATAGGATTTCCTGCCTGTCGTCCTTCATCCTCTTCTTCCCTTTCATCTATCTTCCCTTCCTTTACTTCCTCCATAACTTCCTGCCTCTGTTGGCAGTCGGGTTGTTTGATCACGGGCGGCTTTACTCTCTCCCTCCCTTCCACCGGTCCTCCTTTCTTTTCCTCACCTCCTTCCTTGGCTCTGTTATGTGCTCTGAAGTCGTACAGGAGAGGGTTGATGCTATAGGAGATGGAGGGCGACGTCTTTGTGTAGCTGACCATCTCCGTCGGCCAGAGAAGGACTCTGCTACCGTCTCGGCTCAGCACGGGACAAAACGGCTCTTTGGGACGACATGCAGGCAAAGAAGTTGATTTTTTCGCCCAGTTTGATGTAGCAGTGTTTGATTCTTTGGACTGTGATTGGACTGAAGACTCTTTGATCGCATTTAGAACACCAGAAAGTGATTTTTGAGGCTCATTTCTTGTGGGACAAAGCAAATCTTTCAATTCTCGGGCATGGTTCAGCTCCACATTGTCATGGGTTTCAGCCTCGCTGCCTCCACATACTGAATCTTTAGCAACAACTGTGCTTACACTGTCAGAATCATGTCCTGATATCCCACTGTTGAAATAAACATGAGCTCCAGTCCCACTTTCACTGCTGACTTGGGCTCCAGTCCCATTGTCATTACATAAGGAAAGCTGGGCTCCATTCCCACTGATAACAGAGTCCTCAACTCTGATCACATTGCGATTACATAAAGAAACCTGGGCTCCAGTCCCAGAGTGTCCTCCAGTTCCCCTCTCAGTAGACATATTGGCTCCAGCCTCAGAGTGATGGATTGCAGTTTTACTGTCCACACTGCACTGGTTTCCAGTGTCCCAGTGATCCACACCTACATTTTCCACGTCTGCAGATACCGGAGATTTAAGCCGCTGATCCGCAACTTTCTCCGCCAGATCTTTGGCTCTGTCATGCACTGTCACACCTTCTTGCTTCCCTGACAAGCCGGAGCCTCGCCCGGCTTGGATGAAGACGGCAGCTGATTGGTGGAGGAGGACACAGCTCCTTTTGGGGAGCGAGAAGGACACAGGGCGGACCCTGCTGGGGACAGATTGGACGTCTGAGACTCCGACTGGTCCACACACTGCTCTGCTACTGTTGATGCTGATGTCTGTTGAGTTAGAAATGGCGGCGGCGGTGGTGGTGATTTTCTTGCTAAAGTTGGCCACGGTAGTTTTGTTGAAAATGGAGCCATTAGTGGTGGTGTTAGTGGCAGTTGTTGGGATGTTATTGGGAGTAATGGGGTTGCTTAAATAATGATGAGCCCAAGGGATCTTGTTAAAATGGCTGGTTTTGGTAGAAGAGTTGATATTTGTGTTATCAGTGTTCATGATGTTGTTGTTGTTGTTGGTGGTGGTGATGGTACTGGCCGTAATGGCCGTGGCTGTCAGGTCATTGTAGTCCATTTGGGTCTTGTTGAGGATGCAGGATTCAGCAGCAGTAGTCGTCGTAGTGTTGTTGGTGTCCATTTGGCTGTACGCCCATTGTGTGTTGCTCAGGAGTCTGGTTTCCAGTGCAGGGTCCAGGGGAAGGAAGGGCTGGATCAGCTGGGTTTGAGGCTCTAGATGGAGAGGAGAGACGGAAGGATTAAGGCAACTGACATTGGTTAAATTTACATGCAAACCATAACAGGATTATCTGTCTAACCTGACTATAAAGAACAGAGTAGGAAAGGATACATGTAGAAGAATAGCATTCATTTTTTAAGATTCCCCATACAGTAAGCTCCTTATGCATTTATTCAGCACTGTGGCTCCTCACCATTCCTCTTTTGTTGCTTTTAACATACCTGAATTTGATGTATAGGTGTAGGATGGATTTAAGAAAAAAACATAAGCACGGAGATGAATGTGTGTCTCACTTAGAAACGGGGTAAAAATAAGGTTAAGAATTTTTATTCTAACATGTAATATCCATTTTTATACATCCAGTTTGGAGCACAAGATGCTGGCAGACATTCGTCTGTCTATACATCAGTGTGAGAGATGATTCAGACCATTATTTCTTAAGTGAAGGTTTAAAGATGACTCATAACTCATAAAGGTGATCCATAATGTGCCTTCTTCTAACACCAGAAACCTCCTTTTGTTAAATATTTGAGTTTTTGAAGGGGAGCATACAAATGAATTATTACCTTTTCAATACTAAATGTGAAAATACATTAAACACTCTGAGAGGGGATCGACTTTAAATGCAGTTTTTAAACTTTCCCATCGGTTTCAACTTTAAAATGAGAAAAGAAAACTTTACCGCGAGCTGTGTACTTTCAGAAAACCTGGGGTGACAATTGATTGTATCTTTGAAACCACAGGTATGCTGCTGCCAAATTTCATGTTATGCTGTCTTTTATTTATTTATTTATTTTTTAAAATCTATCTTACACCCTAAAATTCACTTGAGATGGACTGAAGAAGCTGATATCACCTCCTGAATCAGAACAAATTCAGACTGAGTGGCAAATTTAACTGGAAAATATTCTTATAACTGTATATTCACACACTGACTTTTATACACTTGGCAGTTTATTAGAACACCTAACTAAAACTAATGTAGTCCAATGCAGCAGCCCTGTAATAAATCATACGGTATGGTTTTTGTTAAAACTGCTTTAGAGGTGCGTTGATTCAATTTCATTGGAGGATATAGTTTGTGGTGCTGCTGAGCTGCATTGCGTTATACTGAGAGGAAAGGAAAGAAATTAAACAACACAAACTTTAGTTTAAGACAGGTGTAATAAACTAATAACTGAGTGCAGCCTTCTTTGGCATATCTTAGTTTGAAAAGTAATAAATCAATAATAAAAAGTAGAAATAAAGAAATAAAGGAATACAGGGTATAAATAAAAACACAGGATACAGGAAATAAAAGAAAGATGTGACCAATGTGTCGGATTTAATGCAATCATTTTGTCAATTTGGCATCAATATAATCCGTAAAGATAAACTGTACTTCTGTACAAACTTTTCATATTTTAAGTTTTGAATCACAGCTGTGCAAATATTCAGTATAACAGCACTCCCTCTCGTGTGATATTGCTTTACTAGGCAAAATCAGTTTATTATCTCTATACAGTAGAATAAAATAAACAATGATGATAATAAATAAGTATAAATAATAAAATACACTGCATAAAAGCCACAATGAGTAACATCAATATGATCATATGACAAAAGACGTTTTTGATTTGTTCAATTTCACCAGTTTACAGCACCGCAGGAGCCCGAGAGGGATGAATCATACACGACGAGACTATATTCTGCTTTAATCCCTCATATTAACCATGTTTACATTCTTTCCTTCACTTAACCCTTCGCCCTGTAAAGCAACAGAGCAAAGCTTCTTTGTCTCACTCTGAACTAAACTACTCCTGCTGTGCAATCAAAGAACAAGCGCCGCGGCGCGCAGAGGCTTCTCAGCGTTGACGGCAGTTATGTCAAAGCCTACATGCCGGCTCTGAAGCTACACCCAAAACCCTTAGCACAACATTGAGGGAATGTATTTTAGACGTCCACTCCTCCTGTCTAACCATGCCCTATCTCTTCTGTGGAGCTGTTTACACTGCAGCAGAGCGGGGTTATATAATTTTGGGTGAATACAATAGCTTCTTTTATTCTGGGGCTCTATATTCACTGAAAGGTCAGCGCTGTCAAAAGCGGTATGCAGTTGGTCAGTGGTAGGCATTTGTGCGACAAAGTTCACCATGCAAAACCTCTGTGCTGATTTACTGCAGTAGAGAACTTCTTCCCGAAACTATAACCGCTCCTTTGTGTGCATTTTACATCTTCTGCAAAGATTTCACAGCTGTTCATTTTCTTTTCTATAGTCCGCTGTTAATCAGGATGCTACAGCAACGCTGCAGCAGCAGACCACGCACTGATTAATCCCTCAATATCAAGACTGATATCTCCATAACCAAAACCAAACACATGCTCATAAACTATTCAAGCAGCTGGGTACATGGCTTTTAAGCAGATAAGAGTGCTTACTTGTTCCCAGTGTGGCGCTGCCTGTATGGATGTCGGCCCAGTTCTGCACAAAGTCTGGTCGGGACTGGTCTGCTGGTTCCACTGCCACTGTGGTGGACCGGAACATGGGACCAGAACCTGGAGCACTAAGAGGTGGAAAGGAAAGGGAAGGAAAGGAAAGGAAAGGAAAGGAGGAGGAATGGAAGATGACAAGTGTAGAGAATGATGGGAGGAAAGAAGGAAAGGATAAAAGGAAGAATAAAGAAGGGGATGAGAGAATAAGAGGGTGAAAGGGGACAAATGAAAAAAGGGAGGAGGGGAAGAAAAGAAGAGAGAGGAAGAAGGGAAAGGATGAAAGCAAAGGGGATGAAAGAAAACAAATAGGGACCAAATTAAAATGGGAAGAAGAGAGGAAGGAAAGAAAGGTACAAAAGGGGAAAATGGGAGGAGGACAGGATGAAAGGAAAGAGGAGGAGAAGACAAGAGGACAGTGGGGATGAAGGAAAGCAAACAAAAAGGAAAGGAAGTGGAGAAAGGATGATGAAGAGGGGAGGAAACGAGGAGACACATGATGATAAGAATGAGAGGAGAATAAAAGAGGAATAGGGAGTGGAAAGGATTGCAAGAGGAGAGAAGAGAAAGGGGAAGAGAGTAAAAGAGAAAAAGAAAAGGATAAAAGGAAACAAATAAAGGATGAGAGGATGAAAAGGAAGCAATGCAATGAGAAGATGGGAGAGGAGGTGACAAAAGGAAGTAGGAGAGGAGGACAAGTGGAAAGCAGAGATGAAAAGAAATAAATATAATAATGAGAGGAGGGAGTAAGGAAACAAGTGATGATGAGATGAAGAGGAGAGTAAAAGAGGAATGAATAAAGAATGAGAGATGAGGACAAATGGGAACAAATTAAAAGAGTAGAGGGGGGAGGAAATGAGGACAAGAGGATAGTAGGAGAAAGGAGAAGGAAAAAGATGAGGAGGAAACGAGGAGACAAGTGATGATGAGAAAGAAAGGAAAGGAAAAGGAATGGATGAATGTAAGGGAAGTAGGAGGAGAGAAGAAGAAGGGTAGGAGAGGATGAAAGTAGAAGAGGAAAGAGGAGTACAGGAGAGGACATAGGAAGAGGAGAGGAAACAAGGAGTCAAGTGTTGAGGAGAGTAAAAGAGTGAAATAAAAAAAAGGGAGAAGAGTACGGAGGACAAGAGGATAGTGGGGATGAAAAAAGGAAACAAGGAGACAAGTGATGATGAGAATGAGAGGATGAAGAGGACAGATGAGAGTAGAGGAGGGAGGAAATGTGAGGAAAGGATGGAAGGAAAAGAGGTGACACAGGAGTATCGGAAAGGATTAAAAGTAAAAGAATAAAGAAGGAAGAGAGGAGACAAGGAGACAAGAGGTGAGGCGGGGCGAGAGGATCTGAAATCCAGCTGAAAATCAATTAGACCATGCCTCTCCTCTTTTTCTTTGTGCCAGGAGCCAAACTGCATTGTTGCAAATCTGGAAACGGCAGTGACAGCCGATACTGATACACGGCTTTGTGAACAGCGAGTGGGTTCAGCCGTCACGACGTGATTGGTCAGAAGCACTTTATCGCAGGGCTGATTATCCCCATTAAGCACAGCGAGATGCATTTTATTGGTTGCTGTGCCAACGCTCGGCGTAACCAGGGAGCTAGTTACTGATCTGTCTCTTTTTTATTTTTACTCATGCACTCAATAAAGTGCAACAAACATATCAGTCAGCACATAATGTGTTTTT
Source organism: Larimichthys crocea (assembly GCF_000972845.2). NCBI lineage: Eukaryota > Metazoa > Chordata > Actinopteri > Sciaenidae > Larimichthys > Larimichthys crocea. The sequence continues at coordinate 23,245,492 of NC_040013.1, forward strand.
ATATGTGGGCCTACGACGGTCGGCAAGCAGACCTACACTGAAATTCTCACTTTCATGCATGGATTAAGAAGTCAGGGATGTTTGATCGTTTCTTCAGGGACCACTTCCTGCCGGAGACGTGGGTGTCTTCAGGTTTTGACTCGCAGCTCTGAGCTCAAATTTCGCATTCATGCGCTATCGTATGTATTTTTGAGGGAGCCAAATTCTGCTTTTGGTAGCTTGCCAGATGAACTCTTCCTCATAACATGTTTTCAGCGAGGAGCAGCAGCCAACTCCACATCATCTGTTTCCAGACCTGTTTGTTTGTTTATCATTTGTCTTGCAGGGTCTTTTTTTTTTTTGTAAGACAAACAGCACGTGATTGCAACACTGTTTGGCAGCCCACTTGAAAGTCCCAGATGTCGGAGCTTCCCAGCAGCACATGAACACACGGAGATGTGTAGATCTTTCAGCAACATTAACACACAGCTGTAAAATAACTTTGACACAGCATGATGTTCCCTGTAATGGATTACCCCTCTGAGGCATGTTTGTAATCTCTGAAATGATGCGCATGGCACTCAGCGGCTTAATAATGTACTAATGTAATAATGTTGACGTGTTAAAGTAGGGAAAAAATACAGGTGTACATAGCAAAATTTCGGTTCAGGATCCTGTCAAGGCTTACTGGGACGCTTGAATAGAAGAGAGACATCATTAACATCATTAATGACAACCTGTATGACTGTGGAGAAAGGACTTCTGACACAACCTCCTCTACTTCCAGGATGCATGAAGCAAAGTCCAACAACAACAAGTGTTTGAAATAAACTTTGACATGTGTTTTTTTGTTGTTCTGGAGCCCCAAAATAAAACCTGAACTGCCTGACCAGAAAAAGCCGACCAGCCAAAACAATTACTATCACCACCAGAGTGCACGGCAAGGACTTTTTCAGTGATTTCAAATGATTTGCATGCCTATATATAAACATCCAGCAGATACAAAGAGGCATTGGCATTAACTTGGGAGTCGTGTTTCAGGTCATCTGATGAATGTAAGTTTAATATTTGCTCTAAATTTTGCCTCTGTTTTGGTCTCCACCAGCATTTAGCGTACAGCTGCTGGAATCCAGGTTGACGAGAGTGGCAAGAAATAAACGATGTAAGTTTTTTTTTTTTTTTTTTTGGCCTTTTATGCCTTTATTGATAGTACAGCTGAAGATAGACAGAAAGCAGGGGGAGTGACACGCAGTAAATTAGCTGTCCGATGCGGGATTCGAACTGGGACTAGCTGCAGCAAGGACTATAGCCTCCACACACGGGGCGGCTGCTTAACCCACTATGCTACCGACTGCCCCCAAATAAACGATGTAAGTTAACGGATGCTCAGCTTTGCTTCTAATATTGTCCTGTGGCCACAAGGAGAAATAGCCAAATCTGAGCAAGTTATCAAAGCCTGGCAGGCAAATCTCCTCCGAAACGCTCATGGTAAGGCTTGAAGTTGAGTTGAGACTAGACCGAAATAGCGTTGCAGCCATGACGCAGATGATCCTTCTCCCAGCACAATCATTTTTCACACTGCACTTTGATACGCTCTTTCTTTTCACTTCTAGGCGAGGCAAAACGTGACACTGACACTGGATCCTGTTGTGGATACAGGCTGGTATTTTATTTTATTTGGACTGAGACTGTTCTGATATATTACACCATTTCATTATTCTGACTCATGCATTAATGAAAAAGGCAGGATTTTTACTATTGCAGCTGGTCGAGGTGGAGCTAATTTGCAAATCTCGTGATTTACTCATTTTATTGAGCAATGAAGTTTGTTTTGTCCGACCAAACCAAACCAAATGCTGGAACTATGCAATCGTATTGGCATTTGCCAATTATTATTATTTTATGTGGATCGACTGATTTTAGCTTGACTTAGTGTTAGTAACAATGCTTTAATTCATAACAAAACATCGTTTTATAAGATCTTTGCATGTAAAAACCTAGAATAACTACAGCTGTCAGATAAACGTAGTGAAGTACAATAGTTCTCTCTAAAGTGTAGTGGAGTAGAAGTAGAAAGTAAAGTACCTCAAATGTTACATGCTGTATTTGAGTAAATATACTTTTTCACCGCCCATCCTTTCAGTTCGTTACCGTATAGAGGGGCACGTCACTCACCACTCTCCTGTCCTCCTCTCCTCATCCTTGTGGAGCCTCCTCAGCGCTCTCTCCTCTCTCTTCTCCTCCCTGCGTCTCCTCTGCCTCCTGCAGGCCAGCGCTCTGTAAAACTCCCTCTGTTTCAGCTCCTTGAGGCGCTGAAAGGACAAGAAGGCAGGATTATGATCGTATTATTTTAAAAGGAAGAGGTCAAGGAGGTAAAAGTGTAAAATGTTGAATGAATGAGTTCATCATGCAGCATTTAGCTGCTGTGCCCGTGAGCTGATCTGGCCACTCTGCAGTTTATTATCTGCTCTGTGTGTAAGTATAACATTGTGTATGTGTGTGTGTGTGTGTGTGTGTGTGTCAGCTCTTTGTGTGTTTACATGTGTGTACCAAGTCAGCCAGTGTCAGCTTTAGTAGAGTCCAGACCAGCTTAATTCACTTACTGAGCTCTGTCTGCAAGCTGTCTGCAAGCCGGAGATACTGATACTGAGTATGTGTGTGTGTGTGTGTGTGTGTGTGTCTGTGTGTGTGTCACAAATAATATTAATAATATACCGGTGGGTTCATATCACAGACAGACAGATGACAACAGACAGACAGACAGCGAGGCGGGCAGAGAAACCAACAAATAGATAAACAGACCAAAATAGACAGACAGATAACATACAGAGGCAGACAGACAGATACAAACACAGAGGGACACAGAGAGACGGGCAGGAAGACAGATCAAGTGTGTTATTTTAAAGCCTGCAGTGTAGCCTCAGCATTTCTTAGAAGGTGTACATAGAGTGTGAGGGGTGGACAGGGAAAAGCTCACAATAGACTGCAATCTGATGCCAAAACAACTCAAAAAATCAGACTTAAATCAACACCTTCATGACAGGCAAAGCAAAATGAGCATCATAAGCTTCTTAAGAAATACCTGTTTTTCTTTATTTTATATCATATTATATCCTCCGAAATGTATCTAGTTCTATTTTTATTATGTCCTCTATTTAAGTGCATCTTTTTATGACTCTGTCTGTATTTTCAGCTGCTGTCACAAGCACATTTGCCTATAGGACATGTAAAATAATTACAAAAAACATTTTTAAATGTTGCTGACAGTCACGTGAAAATAAGATTTTCAGGTTGTGCAATCTCTTACACGACAGTCTCTAATAACTGATCTGGGAAAATACCACACATAATGTAATGTTATAGTGAAACAGCAGCGTGACCTTTCAGGAAGGTCTTTAAAATGTCATTTCGTATGTTTCTCCTGCGGTTATAATACTGCCAGTAAAAATAATTGATTGACCACATGACCGAGCTGATCACATGCATGGCTTTTTAGTTTCTCCTGCCTGTTGGAGTGATAAAGTAACATTTATTACAAAGCTGTAAACGTCTCTATTTAAACACAGTGTTCCCCCAAATTAAATGAGATTTAGAGTCTGACAAGTAAACAAGATAATCCGGCCTAACAGTTCTAAAAATTGCACACAAATTCTTTTGAATATCACATATTGTGTCTGCTGGGAGCTGCTTCAGCAGCAATGACTTACAGTATAATCGTATTTGATGAAATACAAAATATTTCAAATGTGAAATATCATCCAGTGCATTGACAGATAATCAGACAATGGGTCCCAGGACACAAACAAATGACATTACTTATTTTGATGTAGGGTTAAGATACTTAATGCTTAATGTACTTATGTGCTTGGCCCCTGGGCTTGTATTTGGTAATTCGCTTTTGATAAACCAGCAATGATCCATGAGGTTTGCTCCTTCTTTCTTGATGTTGTTATGTAGTGAGCCAGGTTCATGACTAAAGCTCAAGTAGACAGTAGTATCTTCTTTTCCGTCACATTTATGAAGTCATGCGTACACACACAACTCTGTTGTACAAATATCAATAATCGTTGAACCTTACACACATACACGAGTCTCATTTCCACGCTCACAGTTCGCCATAAATAGATGAAGAAACATTTCTAATCATCTGTTTACATAGCGCCTCCAGCACTCATTGAACCCGTCAGTGAAAAGAATGTCAAAGAAGACGTGTAGCAGCAGCGGTACCTGTCATTACGCTCGGCTGTAGCTATTTATAACGCACATACCACTAATTCATCGCATGTACTTGTAAACAGTCATCAGAGGTGACATGTCAGTCATCATTATTTAACATAAGAGTGATGATAAATAATTAATTTGAAGAGTTTGAAGCTCGGAAAATATAGTTAAAAACACAACTTTTAGATCATGTCTTTGTAAAAGTGTGCTGTGGTCTGAGAAGTCCACATTTCATCGTATCTTATGAAATACATTTAAGTCTGACATAGTTTCCCAACTTTTTTGGAATCTGTACATTCGAATATCTCCAAACACACTAAATGCTACAGTTTTAGTTTTTTCAGCGTACCCATTGATACTAATAAGCCCTGGTTGGACATAGCGGCGACCTCCGTTGCTGTGAAGTGAAGCCAAAAACTGCAGTTCCTTAAACGGCCACTCGAGGCTGGCTACAAAACAAGTCAATGTCCATAGGCCCTGACATTAAAATGTCCATCCAGATGTCTCTATAGCTAGTTTCTCCATTTGTGACGAGTGACTGAGGGTGAATTTTTTATAAAACTCACCTGTTCAAATTATATTGAGGCTTAAAGTTATGCAGAATTTACAGCGTGGCCGCTTTGATTGACAGATGGGTGCTGTTACAGGTGGCTTGTTTGAGCAACCAGCCTTCATTCAGCCCATCTCAGCACTACCCACAATCCATGTCTTTGTCCATTTTTAGATTGGCCAGGAGACAGCGGAGGCAGGACCGCCAAGATGGCATCGGCCAGAGCCACCACACTTTGAACTGGACCCGTGTTAACAGCAAAAAAGCTCTCCAGGATGCCCTTCCTGTGGTTAAAAACGGGATGAAGTACCACAGAGGGTGCCCTTTATATTTTCTTTCGCCCATTTCCCTCAGACAACCTGAGTCCACCACTGCAGAGCTGGTGACACTTGGTCCTTGAGTTGAACAATGGCTTTAAGATTAAAGAGCTGAGGAGAGATGACTATGTATAAAAAGGGCAACAGCTCCTACACAGCTCATCTGATGTGAATGTAGATATTCTTAAAGCAGAGCTGAGAGTCAGCACTTTAACCTCCCTGCCATTTTTTTTCCTTTTAGATCCCGAGTTCTGAATGCAGAGCTAACAAAACAAGTAATGTGTCGCCTTCCTGCTGCTCACAGATCGTGCTGTATGAATTATATCTTCAATTAGAAAAACATACAGCTTCTTTAGGCTGCATAATGTAATATAAACTCTGCATTTTCTCTGATTTGCATCCAGCAGCACATTAATAAGATAATGACGTAGCCTCTCTGCAGACCCCTTATGGGACGATGACTGACCATGAACCAAAAAAAAAAAAAAACGAGGATAGGTCCGTGTGTGTGTGCAAGCTGCAGAATATAACAGCTAAAAAAGTTCATTTCCTGGAAGTGTCGCAGTCTCGAACAATATGCCCTAAATGCTCTGCATCTTCAAGTAAACCTAATAACTCTGACACACAGCTAACTGTGAAAAATATTATGCCTCTTTCATCGCTTGCAAGTGAACAAATGATAATTGCAGTAAATATATTCCTCCCAGCACCTATAATGTTGTAAACACCCAAAACAGCTGCAAGTTCTCAGAGTCATCCCCCCCGCCTCCGCGTCCCACTATGCAAGAACAAACTCTTTTTAGTTAGGCTGAACAAAGAAAAGTGATTAGGTAAGCAGGGTGCATTATTGATAACCTGCATGCTTTTATGTAATCACTGAATATGTACATTCATTTTAACCTAAAATGATGCTTAGATTTCAGCATTACGTTAACAAAGAGCATTTAGAATTGCTGAAAATCTTTTTAAAAACTTTTTAAAGTCAGATTTATAACATTTAAAACATAGATTGCTTCCTCCTAAAGTAGGGAAAGAAAGTTTAAGTTCAAGCTGAGGTTGGTGAGATGCCATTGTTTGTCAAGATTTATGTTATGATAGAAAATTGTGCTACATATCTCAGAATATCAATTCTTATGGATATAATATCTAACTGGAATGTCAAATTAAATTGCTGACAAATCACAATTCTTCATCACATTGATGTAAAAATCCAATATTGCCCAAAAGCAGTTCTTCTCATTGATTTGCACCCGCAATGATATAACACCACACCCAGAAGTATTAAAGGGGTAGCTACTATGTTATAAAACAAAGGTTAGTCAGGTGATGCACCATCTCACTCAAATTTGAATTGTTATTGACGCAAACTGTGGGAATTGGACGCTGTACCATAAATTCATCCTCAGCACTAGAGCGTATTTACGTTCCCATGGTCCAATGTCATTGACATTGGGAACATAGGACCTTTGGAACATAGGATACTGGGGAAGAGAGGACATTAGGGAACATAGGACCTTGGTAACATAAGACCCCAGGAGAGCACATATATAGAGCTGGTCAACATCAAGGACCTTGGGAACATAAGACCATTGGGAACACAGAACAGTGGGGAACATCAGACCCTTGGAAACATGGGACAATGGGAACGTAGGACGCTGGGGACATAAGACCCTAAGAGAGCACATATACAGAACCGATGAACAAAGGACTTTGGGAACATAGGACTGTTGGGAATTGCGGAGCCTGGACACTGGGAGAGCATAGATATAGAACTGGTGAACATAGGACTTTGGGAACATGGGGCATTGGGGAAATGAGACCCTGGGAGAGTGTACATATAGAAATAGGAAACTAAAGTAAAATAAAGCCCTGGGAACGAAGAGTCCTGGCATAGTACATATTGAGAACTTAGAACACAGGACCCTTGTAGAGCGCATATATTGTTACATCCACGTCTGTGCAGCCCCTGTTGTTGTTCTCCTCCCCTCCTTGTATTTCTCCCTCCCTCTTAGGGGCGGGTCCCAGACACAGGCAGCTGCTGCAGGGCACACCTGAGGCTCATCTACTAATCACCCTCCTGTTGAAATACTCCAGCTCTCCGCTCACTCCTTGCCAGATCTCTGCAGTTCTCCACATAGTTACTTCTCAGGCTTCTTGTTCCTTGCGACTACGATCTTAGTGTTTTCCAAAACGCCTTGTGTTTTTTGGTTTACGGTATTTCTTCTGCCTCCTCATGTTTCCTGCCTCGTTTTTGACTCTGGTCTCCTGTGCCCTTGATCGCCTGCCTCTGCTCAGCACGCTGTTTCTCTGGACCCGCTCCTCTCCCGGACCCTTTTCCCATCCTCGTCCTCTCCCCCTTCTCGTGTCTCCCTTTTCCCTGTTTTTTTTCCATGAATAAACCCAGTACCACTTGTGGGACTCAGCGTCCGCCTCTTTGGTCCGGTACCACCCGTTGTCACATATATAAAACTGAAGAACAAAGAACCTTGTGAAGATAAGAATTGCACCACAAGGAGGAACCTGCCCCTTTTTCTCCCTTTGCGCTTCCAATTCTTGGAAAACTGAATCAAGTACACATCAAATATTATAATAAGTGAAAAGTATTCATTCATTATTTACATTATCATATCACATTATTATAGTGGATCATTAAGCAACACAATACCGTCCAATGCTGAACATGATACACTCCATATTGTCAATATGCCCACAAATTAAACATATAGAATATACACTAAAAAAAAGCAAATTTCACCTTTGCTTGTTGGGTGTTCATGTGTCATAAAATCAATCAGTGGAACTTCTCAGTGGTCATAAGAGCTGATGTTGGTGTTGGTGTGTGATTTGTGTCGACCACAGCCCGTGTGGAAACCAGAGCAGTGTGCTCATTGTGGCTCTGGGATGTAATAAATCCATGACCTTGGTCAGGAGGGTTTAAGGTGTTGCGTGTCTGGATAAACCGGATCTCTGGGTGCATTGTTAAGGTGGTGTGACTCACCTGCTTGTGGTGGTGGTCGTAGGAGTTGATGTGATTGTCGTACTGTTGGTGTCTCACGTACTGCTTATCACACAGCTCGCAGTAGAAACTGGAGTCTCCTTCCTCCTACAGACAAAGAGAGAAATGAATAGAAAGAGAGAAAAAGGAGAAAGTTAAGGTTTAAATAGGAAATCTTTGTGTCTTTGTGGTGATCTTGAGAATCATTACTCCATTAACAAGATATATGGCTCTTTGTTTTCACCCAAATTTGTTTCAGTCTTATCCATACAATGGTTTTTATTTGCTGCTGCAAAAAGGTACTAATGCACATACAGGGCGAAACTCAGAAAGTCTTCAACTAATAGAAAGTGAAGTGAAAAACAGGAAGAAAACACAAGCTGAGCTGAATCTCCCTGATTAAAAAAGAAAGCAAACAAAGAGATGATGCTACAGGGAGGTTGCTTGGCCAGTTCTACTTTTTAATCTAGTTTCCTCCCATTGTCTTATATATATATTCTTTTATAAAACTGTGAAACGTTGAGCTTGCAGGATGCAGACTAGTCTGGATTTCCTGACACTGTAACTGAAAACATCTGTCAGTGTTGTATAACATGATTATTTTCATGACATTATTGAATCGAAGACAAAAATAAAACGTTAACCATAACTTCTGACTTATCGTAGCGTTACGCCCAAACCCTATTGGCCTTCATCAAGTGGTGGCTGTGACACTGTTCTGGTCCGTCTTCACGTGACTTCAAACCCCAACAGGAGCGTTTTAGAGATTTTGCCTGCTAGACTTGCTCAGATTTGGTTTATGTGCTTTAAAATATGCTACGTAGTTAATTTATTTCCGTTTTTACTGTTTTTATGAGCACAGGGTGTTGAAATCTGATTCTCTGTGCCGTTTCTTTGTCTGACTTCCGGCCAGCTCGAGCTGCTCTGTGCAGATTGACGGAGGCCCAATAAATAATGTCAGCTCAAAAAAGCCATCTTCAGCTGAGGTTTCATCAGTCCCAGTGGAAATGTTCAAGTGAGGCGTGCACGCAAACTGAAATCAGCCTTTTTACTGTCAGTCAATATATCATTAACCGCGGTCCTTAAGAGCACAATGAACTATGATGATCCTTACATACTATGACATAAAGAGGTAACGTTTTGACCACGCCAGTCACACGACTGAAAACTTTGATTAAACTCAAGGTTTCAAGACAGTTGTCCACAAACCGATGGGTGACGTGACACGCGTGAGGTTTACACTCAGTAAGAGTGGATGAGTAAACTGTTTGCTTACGCCATTGCTCTTGCACAAATATAAATCAAGACTTCAGACTCGTAAAAAACAAAATGAACAGTGTGTGTGTGTGTGTGTGTGTGTGTGTGTGTAAAATAAAGCCGGTTGTGTAGGTTGGAGTGCTGAATTACAGTCAGACAGTATGGGTCATAAAATGTATTTATGGCAAATGTATATTCATCATACTCAAGCTTTTAATTTGTTACCTGTCATGCATTGTGTGTGTGTGTATGTGCGTGTGTGTGTGCTCTCATAGAGTTTGTCATGTGGAGCGATGCTGTCTCTATCGCTTCCGATGGCTAATGGGCCTTTCAATCACAACTATTGATCAGCAATCTGAGTGTCTGAGTGAACGCTCACAAACAAACACACACATTTCTACGAACCCACATACAGTACATCCATAGCTTTTAATACAGCACTTTATCTTAAGCCCACACAGACGTTCACAGATGTAATGCAGGGTTTTACTTTAAGGGCTTCTACACACACACACACACACATGCACACACACCATTAATGGAAGATTGATTTATCTTTAAAAGTAGGGAACATTCAATCTGTGACATGACCTTCAGTGGAGGTCTCAGCACTCTGTGTGTGTGTGTCACAGTTTGAATAAGTTGGAACTTTCACTAAAATTTGTAGAAGCTTCCTAAACTGTGTGGCCATTAGGAGACGAGATCGAGGCAGAAGAGGAGGAAAAAGGAGGGAGGACCAGAGACAGAAAGATAAACACAGATCGAGACAGAATGAAAATGTGACAGAGGACAGATGAAGGCAAACAGAAAGACAGTGACAAAAGCAGAAGGGAAACACAGACAACACTGTTTAATCCCTCATGGTTCCAGAACAGCCGCCATCCCCGGCCATTACCGCAGGGATCTCCTCCCTCAGTCAGCATTATCTCATCAGACAAGTGATTACTGCAGCTACCATAATTCCATTAAGTAACGAATTTATGTTACATTATTCTATTACAGAACGAAACATTACATTTGCATTATTTAATCAAAGACGGCATTGGTTTGCATTATGTCGTTAAAGATGTCGTTGGGTTGCATTAGCCCATTGAAGATGGGTTTTGATGTCCATTAAACATGGCTTGCTGGATAGCTCGGAAAATTGCTGCTCAGTAAACTCAAATTAAAACACATTACAATTCAGAAGCTTTTGGTTCACTGCATCGTAACAAAAGTACAGGATGTATTGTCCTTGTTGCCATGTGAAAATTTCTTTTTTGCTTTTTTTTAACCGAAGCCCAGAGAGAGTTTTATTCAAGAGTTTCGGAAAACTGCCTGACCCACAGAGAGAATGAATTGTACAAAATGACGAATTCTCAGACGCCTGATGGCAAGGTAAAAAAAATAACCCCTCAAAGGCCGTACTGCATCTTACAAACTCTGAAAGCTTTTAGTCTGGTAAACAACTGTTGAAAAGCAACTAAGACCAACTCACCAAACTACAGACAGTTTTTAGTTGATGAGTCTCCACTTTAGTCTCCAGAAGAAAAGTATTTTTTTGGTGCAGAGGCAATTGAGAGCGAATCAACAACATTTTTGATAAATGATGAATCGTTAAGGTAATTTATCGAGCAAGATTGTCATAAATGACTCAGATGTTTTTTGTTGCTTTTATCATTTTTACATTGTTGTAAATTGAATACATTTGAGTTTTCGGGCTGTTGGTTGGACAAAACAAGCACTTTGACGATGCAGAGGGGAATTCGTAAATGGGTACTTTTTGTTTCCTCACATGACTAAAAACTAAAACCAACAAACATTAGACGAATCAGATATTAACATAATTGTTAGTTCCAACCCCTCTTCTATTTAGACTGCATACTAATTGTTATCCCATGCTGGGGCCTTGTGTGGAGTTTGAATGTTCTGTGTGTCTGCATGGGTTCTCTCTGGGTAGGTGTGGATGTGAGTGTGAAAGGTTGTTTGACTCAATGTGTCAGCCCTGTGATGAAAGGGTGTGCCTCTCACCCAGTGCCAGCTGGGATAGGCTCCATCCCCTGTGACCCTGGTAAGAATTACAGAAAATATAGCAGTGTAGTTGCTGATTACAACCCCCTCGCCTCAGTCTCTCCTTCCTAGCGTTAATGCTGAAACATGCAAAAACATGGGAGGGGACCAGCAGCGCCTGTAGATACAAAAAGGCTCATTTTAAGGTAACAAAAACATAATAATTCTTATTTTCAGGTGATTATACACTAATGAAAACATAGTTATGGATATTATAGTCTATTTCTGCCATATTCTGTAAATAAAACCCCCTAAATCTGACACACTGGACCTTTTTAATTGGCAGTGTCATTCCAAAGTCGGAGTTTGATTGAAGTATCTGCTGAAACAGTACATTATGATGTTTAGTATGCAGCATATATTGTAAAGAATTAGTAACGTAATATGGATTTGGAATACATCGATAGGAGTTGGATGAGCTTCTACATTTTGCCTCAGTTTGAAAGTCACAACACAAAGACAAATGAAAGTCCTGTGAATGTTAAAACATTCATTTAGATGTGTGTGTAAGAACATTACTGTCTCTTTTAGCAGGTAGATGTTACCTGGACTCTGATGTTTGATGCAGCGACTCCACTCTGTTTACCTCAGCTGGAAAACCAAAACATTGATCCGAAAGAGGCTAAAATGTGCCGAGTTGGGTGTTCAGACCCCATTAGCAGAAGTGAATGTTTCATTTTCATTTTTACTTGAGACTGAATGAATAAAAAAAACATGATAAAAGGAGGAAAAAAGGCATCAAATAATCTACATTTTCAAGATGTCTCGCTCGGCTCAATATCTTGAAATGTATTACTTTTGCTGAAACAAAGCTGTCGGCTGTAACTAATTTGATTTTCGATGTCTTATAACTGGCTTGATAAGACTGAAGTGTGAAGACTTGTGAAGTTCAGCTCTTTTTTTTTTTCCTTTCCAGCCTCGCATACTCGCAGAGCAGCTCCTGTAAATGACTTTCTAACTGACAGATCTCTTTTCCTCTGTCTCCCTCAGGGTTATGTTCTTTCTCCAAGCTTGTACTTTCTTAACACTAATGACTAACCGCAGCCAGTATGTAGATAGACTTTTTTTTTTAATCGAGTTGTGGGGGTCAAGGTAGGTCATTTTTAATCTTTTGCAAAAGACAGAAAATATGCACGGATGACATGTTGATCACTTTGTGCCCTCGCGATGTGGCAGTTTCATCACGAAGGACAAGGTCACGACCTTTTTCTGAAACCTACCGCGATAACTGCAACTGCAAATATCTGTTGTTAATCAGACGTGCAAACCGGCTCTGCAGCATTTGCTTCTCCTACAGCGGATAAACTTTTTTTAATTGCTGTTTCATTACACCTCCGTTTGCATATTTTTGAGCATTTTAAACTGCAGCTGCAGGCTCAACAGCCTTTAAGCAATAAAAACAGATTAGTGAGCTTGGTGAAAGGTAGCCAGGAAGGTTACTTGCGAGCAGCAGGAAGAACTGACTCAACCTTTGCGAAGCATATGGACGAGGAAAGCTGATGCTGCTCCTGACCGTCCAGGTCAGCCCCTTCAGGGACGGAGTGGGTAACATCTCAGGGTGCCAGAATAAAAGAGTAAGAACAATATGGCATTATTCATACTGCAGTGTTAGTGCTTAATCTGCAGACAAAACAATGCTTTTTATCAACGCAACAACATCGTATATTTTCTGCTGATAATCAACTTTTTATGGGAGTATATGGAGCAATTTATTCTGGAGCTATTGTTTTTTTTATATATATTTATAAATTGCATGCTGTGTGTGTGTTTTATTGTGCTGTTTAATTGGTTTTTATTATTGTATGCTTTTCATCATAAATCCTATCTAGAAACAAACAGAAAAAACAACCTTCTGGGACAATAAAGGTCCAAATTAAAAGGGAAATTAAGTGAAATAAAAGTGTGTGCATGTGTGGGATCGTGTCAACACATGCATATATACACTAAAGTGTGTGTGTGTGTATGTGTGTGTGTGTGTGCTATACAATCAGAATAAGTGCTTTTTTCTAATTGAAAGGAAAATAAGTAGTTGACCTTCCACCATCTTGTTACAATTTACCAAATGCACCACTCAGCTCTGATAAAAGGAACTATTATATTATAAGTATCTTATATTATATTATATTATATTATATTATATTATATTTATATTATATTATATTATATTAGAGGACTGTTCTGGTCTTCTAGAGGGAAATAAGAGTTTATTAATTTGTTGTGAAGACATCCAGACTTCCACTTGATAGCAGACCAGCGAACAACGAAACCAGCGTTCGCCTTGTTGATCAGTTTAAAAAACTGTAATCTGAAATGTACAGCAGCTCTTTGTACAAAATAGGAAATCTTGCGTTTGTATCTCCTCTGTTTGGGTTGAATTTATTAATACAAGGTTACTCTTTACATTTACTGGAAATTGGATGTAGTTCAACAACAGAATGACCTGTCCTAGACCTTCTCTCATCTGAATCAGAACACACTCGTATACAGTAGATATAACTGGAACCTGAAGTGGTTTGTCAAAGAAAATAAGGGTTGTTGTGTTCAAATCTGTTCATAATCCATCTTTCAATATATGGACAGACTCTGGACTTGTACTGCAGCACTGAAGAAGATTTGGTTGTTCCTGTGTAAAGATTATTCCTCTCCAGTTTGAATGTACATGGTGTACCAAAATATTTACTTGATCAATGAACTCTAATGTCAGAGGAGAGGGGAAAGATAAATACATTGCAGAACAGATTTATTTAATAATTTCAACAATTTTAAATACAAATTTTAAAGGACCAAAACAAACTGAGTGCCTCTTATGATAATACAAAAAAATAATAATTTGTGGGAATCATTTGTCCAAGAATAACCCCCTGAACACAAACTCTGTAGTCTCTCCTTTAACAGCTAAAGAACCTGGCAACCCATCTATCCAGGCTTGTGTTTGCATCCACAGTTACCTCAATGACCAAACAGGCAAACAGAAATGCAGATTCATTATTTCAGGTATGAGATTCATTAGTGAGTAATACATGAATTACTCCCCTACAAACAATACCTAAAAATATGTAAAGATTGTTGTGACAGTCATCAATAAGAGCAAACATGGTGAATAATTAAAATTCGAAAAGAGCTAGTTGCAGATTTTTAACCATATTTCATGCATTATTCATCGTCCATGAGGTGATGGTGAAAACACTGGAGGGTTTGGCTACTTTTCAAGTCTTTGCCTCTAGGGAGCGCAGTCCTGCTCACTCAGCCGCAGGATTTCAGTTTGCCTAAACAACTTTTCCAGTTTGTATGCGCAGGGGATCACCTGGATCACTTACATTTTATAAAATGTTGTCGGAGTCAAAAACATGCTGGTAGAGCCAGAGTTATGTGCTGAGGGGCCGCAACAAAGAGAGGCAAAGGCTCAGGCTGCTGCCCAGTAGCGGCAGCTCTACTTGGGACTATAAAGGCTGAGTGTCCCTCAGCTGACTGGATGTATTTGTTCTCCTGTAACTGTAATGCTGCAGTAAGATGTTCCTGGACTATCTGTTTTTTTTAGTTGTTGTTGAATTTTGTTGCTGACACCAACACGGATGCAGTGTGTCTGACAGCAGGGGGGCTAAAAATGTCCTCAGAGGCAACAAGCAACCTAGAAAGAAGCTTTAATTAGCATCAATTAACTAACTCATGAGCTGTAAAGTGACACAACCCAGTGAGCATTAACTGGTCAAATTTAGTTGACAGGTGTTTTGATGAATCTATTCTCAGTAGCAGCAATTCATTGAGAAGAATTAAAATGTAGTCGAACAATAATTACATGTAATACTGACATTTTAAAACTTAATCCAAAGAAATTGGCCCCCCAGACACCTACTGTGCTAAATATGGACATGCTTACATTACTTATGATCAAAAACTAGTCAGTTGCTAAGAGCCAAGCATCAAGCAAGTGCAAAAACACAAGACATAGCAGCCAGTTAATATTACTTACTAGTCCAACAGCAAGTCACAGATTCACTCTTGTCTCCTCCGTCAACATCCCCTCTTTTCGCCTCTGTCATTATGTCCATAGAGGCCTGGTTACATTGACACCAGCTATGCCCACTCTGAAAACCTCCTCTTCATACTGGTGGTCCAAAACACCTGTGGTACAAACACTAACACTCCCCCCCCAGTGCTCTGAGCTCGCAGTCCGGACAGCCCGGCTAACAAACTGAGCAAATATTGGCTAACAGCAGCTACAGTCGGCAGCCATTTTATTTTACTGTCCATCAGGAAACTCAGTAAATCACAGAGAGTTGACGCGGAGCAGCCGGAGGACATCAGAAAGGAAAACTAGAAAACATTTTCTTATTGGCAGGTGTTATTTATTACACCTGCTAACAGCACAGACATGCCATCCGCACAATTAGCACCGTGACATGACAACAAAGAAATTCATTTGCATATGTACAAAACGTGCACAGCTGGTAGCGGAAAATTACACAACTCTTACAGTTTTCATGGCAACTGGAGAGATGTTTTGATCCAGCATCATTTGTCACACATCGAGCCGAAGTCGAACATTAAAGGTACAAAAGTCCAAACGCAGTTATTCATACAAAGATGTCTTAAGGGTCAAGAATAGTTCTGCCTGTCTTTTTATAAAGAGGGTTGGCTCATGACTTTACAGCAGGTTCAAAGGATGGCAACTTCTTCAGAACCTTCATACTCGGACCAGTTGTCAGTAAATGTTTGGTCTCCTCCTCTGTCTATGTGCTATTGTGGGTGTGTGACGTATTTCTTTTTACCGATCTGTGTTAAGGGTCAAGAACAGTTCTGCGTGTCTCTCTCTTTGTAAAGAGGGTTGTCTTATGACTTTACTTTGCATGTTCAAAAGATGTCAACTTCTTTAGACCCACACCCACATGCAGAGTGTCAAACACAAGGGAATGGGAAGTTGTGTGTGAGTGTGGGCCGGAGCCCAAAGACGTGAGAGATCAAACGTGTGGCAGTGCCTTTGGCTTAATATTCGTAATGCAGAATTTTATGCATATTTCACAAGTTGTGTTGAAGAATGAGTAACATTTGGAAATGGGCTGTGCTGCAATTTAAACTGATGGTCCTGACTGCCGTTGACAACAGCACATCCAAAGAAAAGCTTACATAATGTGTGATGTTGAATTTTAAATTTAACAACCAAATGTTCGTTTGCTAGAGGTGGTTTTGCAAATTGTTCCTTTTTCTCTTTGATGAGTCAGACGTTTCAGACTGTTTTCCTACAATGGTTTGGACATTTATTGGACTGCCATCATCTGGTTCAAGTCTAGTGTTTTTCCCTCTGTGCCTGGTTAATTAGAGCAAGCTAACCTAATTATCCTGATGGGCCATTACGTCATTTAGAGCTTTGATTGACCTCTGTCAGGAACCAGGTAATTGCTACAACATTAAAAAAGTCTGTGGCACAATCTGGAGCGTCCATCAACGGGCAACAGTATCGCAGACACCATTTTAATTTGGTGATTTGCAGGTCAAAAGGTTTCTAGAGCTATTTTTAGTCGAGACGTCCCAACAAATTATTAAAATGTGGCCGAACTAATTCAGGTGGAACAACAATTGTACATAATGGCGTTGTGTAAGTAAGTTTTACTTTTCAAAGATTTAAGATGACTAGATATATTTTAAACCAGCAGATCATTTAATGTGAGTTTTATTTGAGTTTCATCGTGTATCGTACAGTTTTGCAGAAAGGAGAACTCTTTGTATTGGTTGACACGTAATAGAAGTTGTCAAACTACACAGCAAATATCACGCATACATCAACTCTCGTTAGATTTTTACGTGTTGCTTCTATGCACTTGTCAACATGGACTTTGCCGCTCTTCATACTACATTGCCCAACATCCTAAAGGCTTCGTCACCTTCTCGCTCTGTAAAACAACAAACTTAGTCTTGGTTTTCTTCTCATATGACTGCAGGTGCTCTTCTAACTCAGACAGGAATATTCTGCGGCTCACGATAAACAGTATGAGCCATCGCGGAGTCAAGCACTAATGTGCTGAATCAAGTGCACAAGTGCGAGAGTTCACAGATCTATAGGGTCACCATGTTGACAGAACCGCTGCAAAAGTTCTGACTTAATTGCTGTCATAACCCAGAGAGTGTCTTTTAATCAGGTCATCTGAACTACTAAACCGCATATATCAACATTCAAGATGAGGAAAATGTACCAGTTAGTACCAAATTATATTGTTCTTTCCAAGAAAATTTAATTATTAAGAAACTATATAGAAGATATAGACCTAACTAACTAAAGTAATCTGATGATTCTGCTAAACCTGTATTATGTTCAGTGACAATGTTGTAAAAATATATATAATATCTGCACATTGGTTAAGAATCTCGACTTGGTCACACATGTGGAAAAAATCTAGTTATAGATAAAAATAAATAGAAAAAATCACACCTGTGTGAAAGTCAGCTACAGAAAGAGTCACAAGTTTCAGCAGCACAGCAGCTGGTGATTTAACTGTTGAGCAGTCCAGTCCAGCGGTAAGCAGCATACCCGAGTCCAGCAGATATGTTTTAAATCCCACTTATTACTTTTTTTTTTACCATCAGAGTGTTAAAAACAGCAGCGACCATTTTTCGGCGTCGTGCTTTAATTTGTTGAATTTGCTTGTGAGATTTCTGGCTGAGATCTCCATGAAACATCCTTTCTCCTTGGCTGGTCAGCTGTGCAGCAGCCAGTGAATTCACGATTTTTAGGAGCCAATTCGATTTTGTGCCTGCCAAATTATTTTTTGGATCACAGAAGTCGGATCGAACACAGGTGGGCTACCTTCCAGAGCGGCTAGTAGACCCGACAGACTTCAAAGCCAAAGTCAAAACACACACACACACACACACACACACACACACACACACACACACATGCATGCATGTGCGCAGCCTGCCTCCCACACATGTATATACACACTCACAGAAACTCTCTCTGTGTCTTGATGGCGAATATTTCATGGCTCATTTGTCTGAGTGTCTGAACAACAGAAAGCTAGAGAGACAGAGAGATAAAAACTAATGATAGAGACAGGAAGAGAGAGGATGAATAATACAAAGAAAAGATAAGAGGGAGCGCGAATAATAAAAAAGAGAAGATGAGACTGTAGAGGGAGAATTGGTGTTGAAGTAATGATGCAGGGATAACATTCCTCCTTATTGTCTCTGCTTCTCTCTCCGTGTCTCCTATCTTTGTCTTGTTCTCCTTCTGTCTTCTTCCCTTTGCCTCTTCATATCTCCGTCTTTTTTTTTGTCTGTCTCTCATCTTTCAAGTCATTTCATCATCAGCCACACAGCAGAGACAAGACCAAGTCAAAAATTCCAAGAGTTTTTTTTTTTTTTCACTTGAACTGAGACCTCTTTCTGTTTCACATCCATAGATGGATTACTGAAGAGGCCTCCCAAATATGTCACTGAAAGAGCTGCAAAGAAATGCAAAACAAATACAATGTGAGGCAAAACAGTCACAAGAGATGCACAACCACCACAAAGAGATGCAACTGTTTTAAAAAACAACCACAAAGAGATGCAAAACAAATTAACTGCAATGAGATGTAAAACGACTGCAAAGAGACACAAAACAACTTCAAAAAGATGCAAAAGAGCTGCAAGGAGATGCACAACAACTAAAAAGAGATGTAAAACAACCAAACAGAGACTCAACATGACTACAAAGAGACACAAAAAAATCAGAGGGTTGCAAAATGGTCACTAAGAGGCATAGAAAGATCACAAAGAATTGCAAAGTGGCTGCAAAGAGATTCAACATACTACATACTACAAAAAAACACAAAACAACTATTAAGAGATGTAAAATCGATGCCACAAGGAGATGCACAATTACTTCAAAGAGACACAAAACAACCACAAAGAGACACAAAACAACTTCTAAGTGCTGCAAGATTGCCGCTAAGAGGTGTAGAACAACCACAAAGAGATGCACAATGGCCCCAAAGAGACATAAAACAACCATTAAGAGATGTAAAACTGCCACAAAGAAATGTACAGTGACTTCAAAGAGACACAAAACAACTTCAAAGAGATGCAATTTTGCAGCTAAGAGGTGTAGAACAACCGCAAAGAGACACAAAACAATCACAATGAGAGGCTAAATGAACCACAAGGAGACATGAAACACCTTCAAAGACATGTAAATCGTCTTCAAAAAGATGCAAAGCAACTACAAAGCTACAGAAAATGTCAACAAAGATTTGCAAAACAACTGCAAAGAAACCCAAAGCAACTACAAAGCTACAAAAAATGTCAACAAAGATTTGCTGAACTGCAAAAACATGTAAGTTGTCCTCCTCTCATGTGTCCGGGGTTGGCTCGTCCATGTTCACGTCTGATCATTTTTAAGACCCATACTCTGATTCTTAACAGCAGGACTTTTCTTTTACACCATCAATTAACATGCAGCTCATATCCAGGTTGATCCCAGACAGGAATTACCACCATATTTCTGTTAGACTGAACATTTAATAATGAACCTCATCTATATCACAGCGAAATGCACATAGGTGTCCCCCCGCTAGGCATCTTTCTCTCACAGCTAATTTAAAATGACTGGATTCTGGTGTTTGAAACGTCGACTTTGCATCTCTGGGGAGGTCCTTAGGCTGCATGTTACATTTCTTTAACTTTTGAAACTGGCCTTAATTAACACCCCACAGGCACCAGCTGCTTCCCCTTATCAAAATGCTCTTATTGAAATGGCAATCAAATGTGAGCGTTTCTAAAATTCTGTTAGTTTGGGTTATTTCATTGCAAATAAGTAAACACAAAAGACAGTCTCGTTGGAAAAGGGAAAGAGTTGCATGTCTTGAGAAACACATTCCTTTGATAGGATTGTAACATCCCCGAATCATGACTCCTTTCTTCTCCGTCTCTCCCTCTGACCCTCCCCTTTCCTCCTTCTCCTCCTCCTCGTCCTCCTCTCTGCTCTCTCATTATGTGCTGCTTTAATTAGCCCGTCTGATATGGCAACTGGACTTCAGAGAGAGGAAGATAGAGAGATAGAGACAGGAGTGGATAGAGAGATAAAGAAGGGAGTGAAGTGGGGTTTTTTTTTTTTTTTTTTGAAGCCGACAGAGTACTTTGTGGGTTAATTACACAGGCTTTTCCACACACTTCTCTTTATTTTAAGGAGGTTGCAACGCGATAAAAAACTAAGATAAAGAGAAAAATAAGTCATATGACATGTTGTATGTTGTATATATTGATTTCCATATTCATATTATATTGATTAAAACTTAAAAGCAGTGTTGGGCAAGTTGCTCTTAAAAAAGTAACTAGTTACAGTTACTAGTTACTTCTCCCAGAAAGTAACTAAAGTAGTTACTGAGTTACACATTATAAAAGTAACTAGTTACTTTGGAAAGTAACTATTGCGTTTTCAAATGCTCAAATGTGTCAAAGAATTTGGACCCCACCTCCATCCCTCTTTGACAGAATTTAAAATACATGTGCGTGTTCAATTATTTATGATAAATCTGAATATTATAATGAAACGGACACTTAATGCAACACATAACCGAAATCCACAGTTATCTAAACAATTTTAATGTTGAAAGTGAGACTAGCATCCAATAAAATGTCATGGATTATTGTAGATATTAGTGTTTATACTCGACACCAACGTGGAGAGGCTCTTGACTCCAGGGCATAATGTGCATTTCACGGTTACACTCGTTCTCTTAATTTCTTGGCTGTACTTCCATTTAAAGAAGGCTACTTTTGGACTATTTGGGCTCAACCTCAGCCAATCGTCATCATTTATGCGATTGCCTCGTGCCCCCCGCCCTCACCAAGGAAGGAGGAACAAGAAAAATCTTGGCCGCTCGGCTTAGAGATCTAGTTGGTCTGAAAAACATCTGCCTTCAATCATAGTAACACGCCACATTTTTTGGCAGCAACGATAACGGTGTTATAATGATGGGAAGAGTAATCAATTAGATTACTCGTTACTGAAAAAAGTAACACCGTTATTTATAGCGCTGTTATTCCCATCACTGCTTAAAAGTATCAGTTTTTTCCTCACTAACAAGAATTACAGTGCTTAACAAATTTATTAGACCATCCAGAATCATATTGTGCTTTATTGTGAATTCACCTTTTTATAGGGCTTCTCTGAGAAGTTAGAAATTAATCAAGCATAACATTCAACCACTAAAACTATTTTTTTCTGTTTAGAAATGCAAGTAAATAACTATAATTTGACATTTTAATCAAGAAATTATAATTGGTTTCTAGCTTTTCAGTGTTTTTTGTGAAACAGTAAATTGGAAAATTTATGGATAATAGTTATATTTTAGAATTTAAAATATCGTTTTGGTTAACAAGCTTCTACTTAGTGGTGTATTAACCATCACAGAAACATAAAAAATGATTTTGAAGATTGTTAATTTAGGGCAGTTGTGGCATAAACTTGTGTGTACAACTATTTTGTATTTTAGGAAAAAGTTTTTGCATTAAAAGTTGGACCTGAACATTTGTTGCAGATAAAAATAGCTGAAAACATAGTATATCTGCTGCTGCTGACTTTTGTCTGAAAATATGTGTGTCAGCCTTCTGACACCATATGTGTTAAACTCTCATTGTGTACGTGTTGTTGTTGTTGTGCCTCAGCATGCTCCCACACAGGCTACCGGATACTGGCCAGATTGCCAAGTTGTGTTTAATGCCAGCTACTTTTTAATGGTGATTTTCGCACTCAGTGTGAACTCTTATTATATGGACCTCATGCGCACTCATCCATCCATTCAGATGAAGCTCAGATAGTGAAAACAAAAGTAACTCTTGGTCAATTTGATGCTCAGCTTCTCGTGCCTGATTATTATGGAGTATATGTATATGTATGCAAAGGTGTAGCTCCTTTTTATCCTGCAGTCACTGATTAAAGTTCACTGCTGATTGTATTTTTCCACTGTTTTATGATCATTTCCATTGTCATGTTTGTAAATTACATATAATCTGTGCTTTGTTTTGTGCTTTATGATCTTTCTTCTGGTCATTTGTCACTTTAAAGGACACAAGCCCTCACTGACTTCCCACATATGAACGTAATAGACCACTAGTTGGCTTGTGACTCACAAAAAACAACATCTGCCGACTAAAACTCAAAGTTGAAAGCAATTCACTTTTTTCAACCATCCATTTACCTTCCATTAATTATATTGGAATAGGGCCTATTTAGACCAAATTAGGCACTGTGGCGATTCCAGGCAGGGTTATGAAACTAAAAAGCATTTTTATTTTATTTTGATGATTCACTGCCTTTTGTTATAACCGGCGCTCACTCACTCTTATTCACCGTCTATGTCGCTCGACTTCAGCTCTCTGGACTCTCTCAAACCTTCGGACACAAATCATATTTAACTTATTCATGTGACTATATTGCAGTGTGGACTGTGAGCCGGACACAGACGTAAAAGCTGGGTACATGAAATAAATCAAGCCAGAACACATCAAGTTTAAAATCATCAAGTTTCAGCGACATTTCTGACCGACCGTGGAGGGGTTTGACTCAAAGTTTGACAACATTGAGTTGCTTTTTTTTTCCCAAAATTTAAATCTAGCTCAGCTTCATTTGCATTTTTTACCCCGACTCAAACAAATTGAAAAATCTGGGTTTTCGCCACAGCGCGTACTTCTTGCAGGTGATTGTACCCAAGAGCACAAAGATACATAGTGCAAGGCAGGCGTACAAATCAAAGAGCGATTACGCGATTACAAGTCAGTGTAGCATCAGCATGATTTAAAAATCTGTTATTTTATGGTAGAAAAGTTGTACAATGTTGCTTTAAATCTCTGTAGCTCAGCAGGTGGCACCAGGTTCTATTCACAATGTATAGCAGTGTATCACTCTCCGAGCTTTTGAGTCTGTATGTGTGAAAATACACAATGACGACATCACCAGGGTTATCTTCTCAGACTTAGAGCCAGAAGAAGACAGCCACAGTTTTCACAGACTAGAGTAGAATTACCTGTGAATTCTTGAATCGTTTGTGTGCGAGTTCCTCTTTGGAAGTTGGCTTTTTGAGATACATTTTCAGAAGACTTTTGCATGCAAGTCCATCTCTGAAACACTTTGAACTTTTTCAGTGAATCTGCCCCTTTAAGAAGAAGCAGACCGAGATGAAAATGAGACAAGCATATTGACATTAATATTGCATCACTTTCAAAAGTGTTTGCCGTGTTGTTTTTCGTGAACACGACCCACATTCTAGCCAAACAGCTTAATCCTATGAATAAACATTGTTCAAATTAGACACACACACGCACACACACACACACACACACACACACACACAGTGAGTGTTTACAGGAGAGCCCTCATTGCTATGGCTTCAATGCAGGACTCATCGCTCATAATTATGGCAGCTATTTCATGTTGGACTTTATTGCTCACTCCGGATGAAAGAAGGAGGCAGTTGTTTTGCTTTTAATTGAGAGAGAGAGAGGCTGAGCAACACCTTTCTTTCTCTGCCCAAATGAGAGGCGAAGCGGCTCCAAAATGAGCCGGTGGCTCTGCTGTACGCCCTCCACCTCCACTTTACAGTCGATATTAAAGGCTTTTATCCTGCAGACAACAGAACCACCACAAAGAACCACACTGACTGAAGATTGAAATGTATTTCATCAAGTGTTGTCAGTATTGTTGTCTTGTCAAAAAAATGTTTCAAGTGCGGCTTGATGAAGACCTTGGCACACCGTGGGAACACTGGTGCTGAGTGGATGAACCATTCACATGCATGTTAGTAAAAGTGTGTGTGTTTGTGGGTGTGTGTGTGTGTGTGTGTGTGTGAGTGTGTGTGAGAGAGAGACAGAGGGGGGAGAGAGTGTGTGATATAGCAGGGAAGTATCTGCAGCCAGAGGGCCAGATGGAGACAAATGGATGATCTTTCAAGACAACAGCCCTCCAATTAACACACAGACACTCTCACAAATCACACTCACGCACCCCACATCTACACACTCATGCAAAGCAAACAGACACGTGCACACACACACACACACACACACACACACACACATCAGCCATAAACGCACACTCTCACACTATATGTATATATATATACTGTATAGAGACACATGCATTTGTACGTTTTGCATCATTTTCTAATAAAGAAATTCAGCCTAAGTATGTACAAATGTCAATTTTTTTCCTGACGACAGTAAAGTACACTCCTGCCAACTGTAGTGGCCGTTAGCTAATGTTAGCTCAGTTTGTTAGCCAGGCTGCCCAGACTGAGTGTTATTATTTGTACCACAGGCGTTTTGGGCCTCCGGGAAGAAGAGGAGGTTTTAAGGCCTCGGGGGGCACGGAGGAATGCTGACAGGGAGTGGAGTAAGTGTCGTGCCAGAACCGGAGCTGGGCAAGCGGGCAATGTAACCAGGCTCAGCAGTCTCTATGGATATAATGACAGAGGAAAATCTGGGACTGACTTTTAGTCGTTGGCAATAGCTTCGTAAAAATAAAAAGCTGAAATACAGACGCTGATTTGGGCTTCGACGTTTGCAGAACTGCAATTTTTGTAAGTAATTTATGTCAAGTTTGTGCAGTTGAGTGCGTTCTTCATCGATCTTCTTAGATGAGGCCCATTATGTCTGGATTGGAGTCAGCACATTTTTGGTTGTTTAAATTTTGGATCTCAACGTTTAAGATTTGACATCGCATTTGTCTACAGAGCCGGAGCTGCAGGCTGTTTTAATACTTTTATACACAGTCTGGAAATTCATTCAGCTGCGTGTACGGTAAATTCACTTTGTGTGTGTGTGTGTGTGTGTGTGTGTGTGAGCTGCTCTTGGGTTAGGGTTGCAAAGGGATATTAAGACTAGGAGTTGAAATATTAAGGATCTCAATGTTTTTTTTATTTATTTATTTATTTTTGTGGTTTGGACCAAGGGGGAAAAATCCTGCTAAGAAATATCTGGTTTCAGTCGGGTTCAGACAGGAACTTCGTGACATTGGTCCAACTTTCTAGTCTGTGTCAAACAGTCTGCTTTTAATTATAGTCATGTTTCAATTCCTGTCTTGATTCACGTTCAGCAGAAATAAGTATTGTCCACAGTGGTATGTGGTCCCACGTCGGAATTTAGTTTAATCAGTCTTATTTCTTTTTTTATGGTTTTGACTATAGCCTGCCAGAACTTCCTGTGATTGTCCGTCAAAACCATCCAGTGAATGTTTTCACACTGAACTAATATAGACTGAATAAAATATGGACGTGGTATCTGACATGACAGTCCTGCTCTCCCCAAATATAGATAAAGAGCAGACACTTGTCAGTCAAAGTGGCCAAACTGTAAATTCTGCATAACTTAATATAATTTGAACAGTTCTATAAAAATTCGCTCTCAGTACAGTTGTCATGAACAGGGAAATTAGCTATAGAGACCAAAACTGTAAACATGTTTTTTCTGCAGAGTTCACCGCTTGAAACTGAACTATGGTTCAAATGAAGTGAATGTGAAAGGGTCAAGTTGCAATCAAAGCAAAGGGCAAACATGACAACTGACAAAAAAATCAACAAGTATGAACATTTTTGTTCTTGTAAGTGTCTCAAAAGCTTCAATTATTTAGCCATGTCTCTTTGAATGGCTTTCACAGAGATGTCTAGACCTCCCAGTTTTGACCTAAATGTAGTTTAAAAAAGAAACTGTGATTTATTGAGTGTGAAGCAAGTCTAACATACTGAAATCTAATAACTGAAACAGGCACAGTTATATACTATATTACATAGACATCTGGAAAAACAAACTTTTTTCAATCCAAAGAAATGTTGTGGTGATACTGTGTAATTTTCTTACTGGCAATGAATCCCAATAAAAGCCAACAATAACACGCCTGATATAGTTTATTCCTGTGTGTCATAGACCTCTATTGTTATTTCCTGTCCTGCTGAAGTACCAGCTGTGTATTAATCCACAGCTGACATGAAAATAATAATGCTTTTTGCTGCCTTAACCTTCATCACAACCGAGTTTATATTGTAGATACTCCAGCCAGAAAACATGTTGATGTTTGGAAATACCATTTTGATGCTGTGTCTGACGGGAAACATAATCCAATCACCATTTGCCCTAAAACATATCTTGCTGCATGCAGAAGCATCTTGACCCACCGTCATATGGCAGCCAGACATCTTAACTGTAACTCCTCGACAGCTCTAATGTGAGCAATAAGCTGCCCGACATGTCAGGATTCGGCCGTGGTTGTATGGATTTCTCCCTGCAGCGTGACCAGTAGTAACGATTTTGGATAGCGGCTTCAAGCGCAAGATCTGGACAGGTTAGCTCTGCTTGTAGTTACACGGCCCTGTCTTTAACATCACAACACAACTCTACCCCACCTAGTGCGCTGCCTCCTCTGCTCGCGTTCTCCACCTCCACACTCCCCGAGCGTCCGTCTAAACCGAAGCAAAGATAGCATGACCAGGAAAAGGCTTAGTTTCACTTACTACCCCTTCCCTTTCCCGGCACATTTAATAAAGTGACTTTTTGTTGAACCTGAACTCTCCCTTGTTGCATTCAGGGAGCTGAGTTTTACTTCCAGCGAGGCCTTAAACAACAAATACACACTTATATAGACGTGTACACATAAAGTACACATGCGCACACACACTTATATTCTTGAAGCTGATACACCAATCAGTCCATGACTCTGTATCGGAGTCAGACACACATCCACAGGCTTAGTTGGGATTAGACCACACACACACACACACACACACACACACACACACACACACATATATACAGGCACACACAAACAGATGCTCATTTCTGCTGTCACACACACACACACACATACATACAGAGGCACAGTGTTTCTCATTATCATGCATAGTGGTAGTGGTTGCATTGATTTCCACTCTGTCTTAAACTTAGCCCACACAGAATGAGTGTGTGTGTGTGTGTGTGTGTGTGTGTGTGTGTGTGTGTGTGTGTGTGTGAATGTGTGATGTGTGTGTGGTCAGCTTGGCAGAGCTTCTCCAGGCTGAGTGAAGATTATGGCTCAGAGATTTTTCACTTTTTTTTCTCCTCCCTCCCTGCTCTTTCACTCTTTTCCCTCTATTATCTCCCCTCCTCCTCCGCCTCCTCCTCCTCCACCTCCTCCTCACTCTTACTCCCTCTCCTCCTGTCTCTTAATGGCTGTTCATTCCATCAATCTCTGTCTTTCGTCTTGAAAAAAAAAAGAAGAAGAAAAAAAAGTGCTGTTAAGGAATTTCTAAGAGGCAACTAGAAGGAATGGGAGGAAGAGAGAGGAATAAAGAGATTGAAAGGAGATGGAGATGAATAGACAGGGAGAGGCCAGGGAGGAGCATAAAGAGGAAAAGAGATAGGAGGAGGGATGGACGAAGACAAGGGGATGTAAGAGAGAAAATGCAGGTGGGTAAATAATGAACAGACTGGCTGAGAGACTGAGGGAGGGAAGGATAGACGGAGGAGGTTTCAGCTAAGATCAGAGATGATTTTGCAAATCTTCACGCGGTGATCCAGTGGAGAGGATTGATGAATGAAGCTGTGAAATAGCTCATCGCCCGCCTTCGCCTCGCTACAGTGCTTTCAATAATCCGATGTCCGGCTTCTCTGGACGTCAGAAAATGCTGCTGGGAGACTGAGCCGCTCTTCTCCAGGTGGAGAGGTTGTTCAGCTCCAGATCTCTCAGGCATTATAGCTATATTATGGGATGTCTTAACCGCTGGCACTGCTCCATTCTAATTAACTACCTCACGGCGTATATCTGGCTCCTCAGACATTTAGTTAATAGTTTGCAGCAAGGCATGAGCAATCCAATACCGCAATTAGAAAGGTTTACTAACTTCTTGCAGGAGCTATCTGCAACAGAATTACTTAAAGCCTAAACCCATAATGGCAAAACCATTTTTTATTTTTAAATTCAGATTTAGTAATGAATTTCAGAGTAGAATAGATGCGGTTAATCCACTAAATCATTGTCAGCCGAGCCAGCTCCGGCTGTAAAATTTACGGCACGTATTCAGGCATTTAAATAGTGAATAATAAATGAAATATAGACAATGTGGGACAGTTTTGCATTCATCCATTGTAAATTAATACTCAAGCCTAGTTCTGTTGTCTGAATCAAGGCAGGTAATGTAATATTTTTGATATTAACGTTGCACCAGTTGACTCTATGTAAACCTATTTACTGCCTGTTTTAGACTCACTGCTCTCATAAATCCTGTTTCCAGTCTGATGAACCCATCGAACGCTACCTGCCCAGCATCAAGAGAGGGTTAGTAACTCGCTGGTAAACATAGTGTAGCATCAAGAGCCAGGTATTTCTCTCAGGAGCCGGTGGAGACCAAAACAGAGCTAAAAGGAGAGTGAATAATAGGCTTATATTTATCATGGGGTCTTAAACATGACTTCAAATGAACGCCAGCATCACATAACTAACATAACACTACATCGTGGTGATGACCTAGAGATTCATAAAGCACAAATCAGAAACTGAAACACTGTCGCAGACAAAATCTTGGTTGCAGATTGCAATCAGCTGAATACCCTTCGCCTCACCTTCCAAGCTTTGTGTTTATAATTGGTCTGTTCTCCATAGAAGAGAAGCCTCTGTTGATTTAAGGGCTCATTTTCAGGTGGTTATACACTGATGAAAGCATACTTATGAGTATTATATTTAATTTCTGCAATATTCTGCCTATAGATCCCACACTTGCACCTTTAAATGTTGAGGTTTAGTTAACATAACTGTGATTTTAACAGCATTTTACAGTATATCTGTGTGCAGTCCTGAGAAAAAAAGTACTACATATAGTAAAACATGTGACACAGATATACAGTTATGATATTATCGAGATGTTTAACACTGTTTTTAGGAATAAAGCTGGTGATATCCTGCGTTAGCATCATCTGTCACACCCAAAACATTAAACAAACCCAGGATTCGCAGTAACAGAACATGACGTGACCCAGTTAACTGTATAAAACATGAATCCAAACCACCGTATGTCTCTTGTTAGGTGGACCTGTGAAGAACATCATCCTGCACAGTGAAGGTGAAACACCCAAGTGAGGTTACAACCAGCAAAACACATTTCTGAGTCAAGGGGTGCCAAGTAGGAAACATTACAGTCAAGTATTGATTGACACATTGTTGGTTTTGGTCTTTTCACAGCATCTAACATAATAACACCAATGTTACCCCTGCTTATGTTTTCCCACCAACGCTCTGTCGGTCCATTTATTCATAGAAAGAAGCTTATTTTCTTACTTGTCCTTTCATAGGTTGTACTCTAAGTGTAGTGTAAGTGCCCCCCAACATGAGGAAATTATACATTATACAGTATAACAGATGAACTGACAAATGCAAAGTACAACCTTGCTGCGCCCTACCGAACCCTCTTGTCTCCCGTCTGCACCAGCCATAACTAATTTTTTCCGTCTCACCTAATCCCTATACATCTCTTTTTATTCTCTCGCCCTCCATCACTCATTTCCCCTCGTCTACATCTTCCCTCCATCGTCTCGCTCCCTCCCCACCACCACCACCACCCCTCTCTCTTTCCCTTCTTCTCATCCGTCTCCCGCCTCTCCACCTCCCTCTCTACTCCCATTTCTCTGCCATCTTCATATCTATCTCTCTCTCTGTCAGGGGTAGAGGAGGCAGAGTATCATTTAGAGAAGATAGCTTTCGTAGACATGCCGATGCACACACACACACACACACACACACCAACGGGGCAAACACAACTTAGTCCGGCTATCTATTGTCTCCCAGTGCGTGTCTGTGTTTGGTGGGCAGCTGCTAAACTAGATGTTATAAAGTGCAACTGGTGCTCTGTTTGGGGAGAGCTCGAGGAGAGAGAGTAATAGAAAGAGGGGAGTAGGAGGCAGCAAAATAGAGGGGGAGAGAGGCGATAGGAAGGAGGGGGAACACTGGATAGAGAGAGAGGCGAGGCGGGGGAGATGGAAACAGGAATGAAACACAGGAAAAAGCGAGGCGGGGGGAAAAGCAATCCTGTTGGCGCTGATAGATTTCTGGGAGAACAATGTTATCTCTGTCTCCTTCTCCACACACACACACACACTCAGATGCACACACACACAAACACTCAGATGCACATGTTGTAATAGAGAGAGCTAACAAATCTTTGTGGAGAAGTACATGTATCCAAAACCTTTATTTTACAACCAAGAAACGCTCTAAAGCCGGTGTGGTAGACTTATAAAGAAGCCGAACCATCCAGAAATAGAAACACAGTCGAACTCTGCATACAAATCTGTGTGTGTGTGTGTGTGTGTGTGTACTGGCTGTGGCATCTCGGTTGTCGGTTTATTTACATTCCACGCTGCATGAGGGCGTGTGGTGAGGAATAAGGTAAACCGAGGGAAGCCGGAAATAGCGGTGACAGAAAATACGAGACAGGTGATATTCAAGCTGTGCTGACAGAGTGACAAAGACAGCTGAGGAAATATTTTTAGAGCAGGTGATTGGTGGAGTTGACCACAAGATGTTGGAAACTGGAGTCGGCACAATAGCTCAGTCCCTGAAGGAATACTCTGGTGTAACCTCTTTTGAATATCAAACAATCGTCCTCCTGTAGGATTGAAGTTTGGCTCTGAAATGTTTGTGATGTGCTTCCTCGTGGACAACGCCAGCTTGGATTCATTAGAACAGTTACAATGGATGAATAGAGGCAACTGAGCCATGGAGAGAATCAACTTCTCTACGGTTGATTTGTTACTTGTGGCAGCACTAACAATAACTGCTGGAGCCCGCCGGTAATGATAGGCAATGATCGTGATCCCACCTGAAGCACAGCAGCACCTTTTATAAGTGTCCCAGCTGAAATCAGAACTGTCACGTAGCACAGCGCAGATCAAGCTGGCCGGAAGTCCAATGCAGAGACGGCAAAGGAAAACCAGTCAAATTTTCAAAATAAAACACCCAATGCAGACTTCTGATCGTAAAAACAGTGACACCAGGCAGCATTTTTACTCATGGTAGAAGCACCTAAACCAAGAAAAATGACAAAATCTGACACGACTCAAAATAAGGACACCAAGTGGCCTAGGAACTTGAAGCCTATGGTAAAACGGCACTATATTAAATTCTCTTGAGTGCCATTTGCCATTGAGTCATTGTACAGTCATGACCGTATGTCAGTAGTATCTTATGGAAAACCAATCCTGGATTTTCCCTAAATAATTCAATGAAATCTCTGCTGAGACGCTTACGTCACGCTCAGGGTGGGATGCTCAAATGTCTTATTGCAATCCATGTAAATGTCGAGCAAATCTTTAACATTTCACCACTTACTGATTGACATCAAGCCATATTTCAAGGTAAAGCAACATATTTGATAATCCATCAGCCACTGCCAGCTAACCCTAACATTCAACAACATCCCAGTACCATTTGACAATGTTGAACAATACAATAGTTAAAATAATAAATGAACTCAACACATATTGGACAAAGTAACTTTGGTATTTGTCCATGTTTTTGTGTCAAAGTGACTAATGAGGAAAATTTTATGATCCAGTGCTGAATGCGAGAGCTGCAAAGCAGGCTACACCGTAATGCCTGCAGGCAACTGCTCACCGTTAAAACACATTGATGATGATTAAAAGTGTCTGCATTTTCCTACTGACCAGCTCAGATTGAAAAATCTTTCCGGTTTGCTGTAGTCTGGATTTATATGTTCAATATAATAGTCCTGGAGTGTGGCAACGTTCAAACTGAACACACAAACAACAGTGGAAGAGTGGACTTTGTTGCTTGAGTGGTTTGCGACATTTCTATTGACATTATGACGCTGAACTGCAAACTTTGCTGGCCCACATATGGTGAGCATTTGAAACTCAGAATAAAGAATTTCAGTGGAGTACCTCTTGAACATTGTCACCTTGCAATAAGAAGGTCCCGGCTGGGTTCAAACATGAACCTCTTACTGCGTGTATCAAAAACTGGAGCACCTAGACAGTTAAAATACATCCAGGTCAGATGGAGAGGAATGTGTTTGTTTGTTCCTGCAATGTGTCAGAACCAAGAGAGACCCGTACTCCTCGTTGCATACAAATGCGCGCATAGTCTTATTTCCTATTAGTCGCTTATTTGTGCTCCCCTCTGTGAGGAGGCGGCTGGTGATTAAAGAGATAGCTCTCGCTAAGATTTGGTCATTTGAAGGTCAAAAGACATCGAGACAGCTGGGTTACAACTGGGTGTGAGTGAACTGTTGTTGTTTTTTTAATTTTAGGTCACTTAAAACTGTTAATTCAGGGGCATTTAATGACTATAATTAATATGATTCAAGTCTTAAATACACATTCAATTATAGTCATTTAAATGGTGTTGAAGACGTCTAACAAAAACACAACTCCTCTCTCTTTTTAACTAAATTTAGCTCAGTTTGAACCTTGATGTCTACACATCCTTTGACTATATACATCGTGCAGGGGAATCTGGGAATATCAGTGACAAAAATGGTCAACAGGCTGTAGTGGAAGAGCAACAAAGGCAGCGCAGAGAATCTGAGGATTTCAGATGGCATCTGATCCGCAGACCACGACCACGAGGCAACGAACCAGACAGCAGGAAATGGAGATGCTTTTTCACGACGCAACACAACCAATCATGCTGCATTTTACACTTGTCACAGACGGTCACAAAGTGGCGGCTGGTGTGTGAAACACTCGACCAGTTTAGCCTGTGAGGCTGCGTACGCCTGGAAGTACAAACCCAATGTGGCGCTTTGTGATTTTCTTTCTTTTTTTTTCTTTTTTTTAATAAATGTGGCCTTTTGTCTTTGCGAACCTGTCAAAATTAGATTAGTTTTCCACAGCAAGCATGGCCTTTACACGTATACAAACACACTCCAAGAAATACACAGACAGATGGGCGTAAATTCACACACAAACACACACACACACACACACACACACTCAGAGACAGACTCAGCTTCCTATGTGTGAGGCCAATTCATTTTGCTACAAGTGGTCCCAGATTGGATCTGGTCAGAGTCCCATTACGCCTCACCTTGGCTGACCTTAAGCTGCCCCACCCCACCCCTAATACACACACACACACACACATACTGTACACTTATACATGCACGTATACACACAGACGAATGTGCTCTCAGAACTATATTAAGGCGCATACACACACACATACACACATGCAGGTAGCCTGACACAGGTCAGGTCATCAGGAACAAATGCAGACAAACACACACACATACACTCAGACAGACACACACAGAGCGTTATTGATTGTGTGTAACGTTATCTAGATGGGATCATTCCTATTGATTTAGAAAGAGGGGTCACTCTGATCAATGCTATCTACTTGTCTGCTGTGTCATTAGAGCAGAACCTGAGTGCCAAAATATCTGGCTATCTTTTCTTTCCTCTTAGAAAGGCCACTGCGCAGGAGAAGGGATTACTGGTTTGATCTCAGGTATCAACAGCGTCCCGACACTGCCGACGTGCCCCGGAGCAAGGGCATCTATATGTCATCTGTGCTTACGCTGGCCACTCCGTTCGGAGGACTTGTATGGAAGGTTAGCAGCAACAACGACCACTAATGGGAGATAACAGAGGTAGTGGATCACGAGGGAAAACGGCTTGTGTCCTTTATAGTCAGAGGAGGGAAGGGTCGACTACGTAGGCATGGTGTGACTCAGATGTGATGAAAGTTGGAAAATGTATAATCCACAATGAATCATCACTGCATCAGCCTGGGATTGAAATTAACTAGAAAAATACAAGTGCACTAGTGTTAGTACAAGTGTAGTAGTAGTCATTCTTGCTCAGGTGGAAATTAGCTGGTTGCCAAACACAGTTATTTTCTATTATTTCTTTATGATTAAAATAAAAAAGTATCCATGACAACACTGACAGGAGCCTGTATGAAGCTCAGTGTGGTTGTCATCTGTCAAAGTGGCCACGCTGTTAATCCTGCATAACTTTAAGCCTTAATATAATTTGAACAGGTGAGTTGTATACAAATTCAGCCTCAGTACAGTTGTTATGAACAGGGAAATTAGCTACAGAGACCATAACTGTTTTTTGTACCAGGCTGTAAACATGTTTATTTCTGCTGTGACATTTGAACATGGGGGCTTATGAAGACTGATTCACTTCTGGAGCCAGCCACAGGTGGACAGTCGAGGAACTGCATTTCCGCGTTTTTGGCACTTCCACATTGGATTCATTTCAAAACCACAGAGGTCGCCGAATTAAACTAAATGAAACTAATTATCTTATTTCATCAATTGAAATGTCTGAAAGAAAACATACAAAATGTGTGTTATTCATATGAAAGGAGCAAATCACTGTAAGCTGAGCAAAACCAGAACCAGAACCTGACCTTATTAAAGATGATATTTGTAACAAATATTGTAGTTCCATGTCTTCATGATGGACTGTAGTCACATTGTAAGTCTGATTACTCTTCACACCTAACCCTTGCTAAAGAGGCAAATAAAATCTGTTAAGGGTGGAGCGGGGTGCATTTCACATAAACAACCTGAATTTACTTATAAACTGTAAAATCTACACAATACTATGACGCTTCACTTTCTTCAGTTTGAAACAAACACAACATGAGATGGTGGCACGTGCTGTTTGACGTCACACCTGGATATCTTATCGAGTTGAAGGAAATGTCACTTCAAGGGTAAACGCGTACTCAATGCTTCGCTTTGTGTTGTGCAAAAGGCCACAGATGACCCTTTCATGATAAAAATAAGTGGAGGAAGATAAAGCAGCAGAGCTTTCCATGACCTGAGAACATGCTGTCTTTGTTATCCTGCGTACTTGATTTGAGATTCTATCATAATACAGGCAGAACTGTGATAACAGGAAAACGTGAGTAATACCATGTGTAAACCAGGTGTAAGAAGGTATTAAGATACAGATCTTGAGATCTGTTGGTACATAATATTGTACCCAAGTCACTTTATTCTCTTTTTTTCATCCATTTGTGTCATTATTTGAGGATGTTGCCATGGGAATAGAACATTTTGTCTTGTCGCCACTGCTCCAAAGGGATGTTTGGACTTGGTGTTAAAGTAACATTGCATAGAAATTGATATTTTTGCAGCTGTTCATGTGTATTTATTATAATTATATTAGTTATGACAAAAACTAGCAAATTAACAAATTTTCTAACAGTGAAACATCAAGCAAGGTCAACAACACAAGACATAGCAGTCAGCCAACGACTAAAAGTCAGTCCCAGATTTCATTCATTTTCTTTTCTGAGCTTCTTCTGTCTTTCCCCCTCAGTTACAATGCCGGCTTGCCCAGCTCCGGTTCTGGCATGACACTGGCTCTGATCCCTCTCAGCATTACCCCCTCGTCCTGGGCCTGAAAACCTCCTCTTCTTCCCAGTGATCTAAAATACCCATGTTACAAACTCTAACATTTCCGCCGATGCTCTGAGCT
This sequence comes from Larimichthys crocea, assembly GCF_000972845.2. NCBI lineage: Eukaryota > Metazoa > Chordata > Actinopteri > Sciaenidae > Larimichthys > Larimichthys crocea. The sequence goes on from NC_040013.1 coordinate 23,281,316, forward strand.
CACAGCCCGGCTAACAAACTGAACTAACATTAACTAACAGCAGCTACAGTTCATCAGGAAACTCTGTAAACGCCAGAATCAGTGAACTAGATGATGGTGTGTGCCGTAAAACATCACATGGCACACGGGGCACAAAGTTACATAAAACAGACGAATTACAGAGACAGCGAAGTCAGTGTAGCATCAACATGATTTAAAATTATAAATACAGTTATTTTATGGTATAAAAGTTACACGGTGTTGCTTTAAAGTGAAAATGTAGTTGAGAGTGAAGACTTTATCATAACAGTGTGTCAGTTGGAGTCCTTACAAGTCTAGATATACAAATGTGTATGTGTCCCTCGGGCTGTTACGACCAGATGTGTCCCTTTTGCTCATCATTTTTTGCACCACTGCTTCATAAACTTCATCAAGCACACACTCATTCTCACACACACACACACACACACACACACAGATACACAGGTTTGTGTTATAAAATTCATAAATTCAAGCAATGAAACCTACATTTAAAAACAAAAACAAAAAAGCGTCCCAGGATGTTTAAAAGAGTGACAGTCAGAGACACTGAGTGACTCAAAGACTAAAAATAATTCGTCAACAGGGTGTTATCAACAAGCTCATGAAATGTCTATCAGTTAAATATAATTTATTCATTTCATTCAGTCACAGTTTCAAGGGCCCCTAATCAGAAATTACTGCTGTCGTTTACAGCTTCATTACCAGTTTCTACTAATTTTATTTTACTATGACGGGAGGCGACGTCGCTTCCTGACCTCCAGGTGTCTTTAGTCTGAAACGTTCCCTCGAGTATCGACGGAAAAAATGCTTAAGGATTTATCTCGTATTCCTGTGGCTGTGAGGACATGACGTTCGCACAATGACAGGAGTGAATACTCTCCCTGTTCACGCACACAGTGTGGCTTTATCTCGCTCTATATCGCTCTCTCTCTTTCACACACACACACACACACACTGCAGAGTCGCCTCCAGTCAAGCGTGTCTTATTGGCCTTCTGTTTGACTTCCTATTCGGCTCAGTGTGTGTGTGTGTGTGTGTCTCAGTATGAGGGTGTGAGAGATCCAGATGGAGATGGTTTTATAATCACGGGACAGTTGTTGTTTTTATTATTATTTTATCGTTGTTTTTACTGCTCACTAAACTGAGAATGAAGAGTGGCGATGGGAGGAGAAAACAGGGAGCAGAGAGGAGAGGAAGCGGGAGAAAGTTGCAAAAAAGGTCTTGTTGAAACAAAGAGATGTAAATAAAAGAGAGTAAACAGGAGAGAAAGGGATGAAGAAGCGATAGGAGGAGGGGGAAAAAGGATGCAAATGAAGAAGGAGAGGAAACAGGTGAAGGAGGAGAGAGAAAGCAGAGAAGAGGTGCAACAAATGATGATGGGAGGAGTGTAAGAGGAGGACAGGTGGAATAAAGACAAAAAATACCAAAAAGAAAAGGAGAGAGGAGGATTGATGGAGGGAGTAAAAGATCAAGGTTGCCAGTGCCTTGCTGAAAAGGAGGAGAAGAAATAAAGATGAAAGGGAAATTAGGGAGGAGAGAAATAAAAGGACAAAAAGAAGAGTAGGAAGCAAGGTTGGAGAGATGCAGGGTGCAAGGAAACAGAAGGGTTGAAAATGGGAGGAAGAGGGCAGAATGAATAGGCAAAATAGAGGAGGGGAGGAGTGATGGGAGGAGGAACAGACGTGGTAGGGCAAAGGTACAGATAAGGAGACAAGAGAAGGAGAGAGGACAGAAAAAATTAGATAAGAGAGGGAGAGAGAGGAGCATGGTAAAGTCAAAATGAAAGGTGACAAATGAAAGTTGAAAACAAGAAGAGGAGAGGAGGAAAGCATGAGATGAAGGGAGGAAGGAGAGAGGAGAAGAAACTGGAGGAGAGGGCAGTGATGGAAACATATCCTGAGAGAGGAAAAGGAAATAATCATAATAATAGTATTAGAGGAGAAATGAGTAAAGAAAGCAAGATGACAAGGGGAGGAGAAATCAGGATAAAGAGGGAGCGGGGAGGCGACGGAGGGAGGAAGAATGGGAAGAAAGCAGGGCTGCCAATGTCTTGAGAGGAGAGGGGAGGAGGAGAAAATGAAAGGAGGGAGAGACCAGAGGAGTGAGAGAAGGAGCTGTCTTTGAGAGGAGAGGATAAAGTGCTGTACTGTACTTTATAATTGTAATCCATTACATTTCAGAGGCAAATATTGTACTTTCTACTCCACTAGATTTATCTGACAGCTCGTCCTTTTACTTTTACTTGTGTTTGAGTGTCTTCATGCTGTCTTATCTCTACTTTTACTCAAGTGAATGGTTTGAATACGTCTTGATATGAGGGAGAGAGAGGAGCAAACACCCTAAAAACAGATGACAGAGATTATGATGGGACAAAGCAAATCATCATGTGATGACACAAGACATAGCAGTCAGGTAATATTACTGACTAGTCCAACAGCAAGAAGCCCAGCACGGAGTCTGTCTTTCAGCCTTTTATTTCACCAACCACTAAAACTTAGCCCCAGGCTTCTTGCTCGCTCACTCACTCCTTTTACCGTCTTAGGTTATGCCTCAGTGTCCTCTTCAGTCTTTTCGCCTCTGTCAGTATGTCCATTAGAAGCTGCTGAACTCACGTTAGGTTCCCCGCTTGCCCAGCTCCGGCTCTGGCACAGCGTCCCGTCAAACAACCAGGCGTGAAAACCTCCTCTTCCCGTTGGTCCAAACGCCTTTGGTACGAACTCTAACACTCACCACATCAGCCCAGCTAACAAACTGAGCTGACATCAGCTAACAGCAGCTACAGTTCACCAAAGTTTAGATAGTAGATATAGTTGGTGGCGTCAACAAGTCAGTGCAGCTGAAATGTTTCATTTTTACGGTAGAAAAAGTTACACAATGTTGCTTCAACAAAAGAGACTAATGTTGTTTATGTTTGTGTTTGTGATTGTAACCATGACGACGAAGGCCATCTCAAAAAGGAACAAACTTATTTTTAAACCAAAACCATGATCTCTGCCTTAATCACAGCCGTGTCACACAATGAAAGAGCTGGTTCATCGTCACAAGAATGGTTCTTTACAATTTTTGGAGGTCACAGACAAATTATATTCTCCAGTCTGTTCCAGAGGCCACGGACAGACGGCCTATTTTAATGTTTTCATTTGGAGGACTTGTTGAGTAGAAAAGTCTCATTGAAACGAGGAGAGAAAAATGAGTTAGGGGCAATAAACAAGAAAAGCCAGATTGCAAATGTTGAGAGTCACGACAAGACAGAAGAAGGAGGAGTGGATACAGGAAGTTACAACTGTCTTTCTCAGGGAAGAAGAGACGAACAACTTCTCATAGCAACGAAACTTTCCTTCTCGCTTTCTATCTCTGATCCTTTCTTTCTTTACTTTTCTCCATCTGCTTCCATTTCCTCTGTCACTTTCTCTCTTTTCTGATCCTGTATTTCTTTCTGTCTCTCCCTCTCTCTCTCTCTCCGTCCCTCCCACCACATTCGCAGGGTTCATCTAAGTCGCGTTGACGCCCACTCACCTCCAACATGCTACCTCAGTTTCCATGGTAATCGAGTAGCGACCGTGCTACATAAATATATACTTTAACATTCAGCAGTCCACAACTCATTAAGAACATCTTCGGATGAGAAATTAAATCTCTCAGGTTGTTGTTCTTCTTAAAGGGGCCACATGATACATTACAGTTTTTTTTTTTTTTCAGTGAGGTTGTAAAAGCAGGAGCTGCTCCGCCGAGCTTGACGTGACAATAAATGTGACCCAGGAGGGTTTTCAGAGAACTAGTTCACGACTCGTTAGAGCATCAGAACAAAGCTTATTTGGATATAAAAGCTCAGAAAATGACTTCCATTCAGCTGTCTGTGAAGCATCCCTAACATGTGGGTGCTAACAGCCCCCGTCTCTGCTCCTTTCTCCATGCATAGAAGTTTTAGATAATAAAGATAATAGTAGTAAATATATTGTGACTGACATCATGACAAACAGACCCGCCTCCTCGCCTCTCTCCTCGCTTGCATCTGCTTTTTTTCCCCGCATAAATGTTTTTTTATTGATTTTTCTGAAAAAGCCTTATTCATAAAGGTCCTCTAAATAGATTAGCTTTTAACTTAACTTCACTTCTCAGCTGGAGATCTGGAAGTTATCAAACAGGCTCCGGGGTTTCTGGTTCAAACACTTGTGAGATTGTGAAGCCTTCTCATATACTTTTTCATCATCGTGTAATAACTTACAACAGACGCCAAGGCTCAACACTCTGGTGTCTCTTAATAGTTTCAGACCTCGTTAAGGACGTGATTCATCTTGTCCATTCACTTGACTAACACACTGATGCTTTTGAGGAATACAAATTATCTTTTTACTCTTGTTCTTGACTATAATTGTTAGATGTCTTACCTTCTTTTTATCACATCTTATGCATATTTATATGTCCTGTGCAGTAGGTGGTAAAATTACTGTACATTGCTTTAACATACATGAAACTCTCATTATTCTATAAGCATTTAACAGCAGCATATGTCTTAGCAGTTGGCTTGTTGTCGAAGCCTAATGGGAGTCGGGCGTTGAGTCTAGTTTCAGTTTCAGACGTAGGGTTTTAAATCTGTGAAGATTTCATGGAGCAGCAGAAGCTTGTGGATTTTGCAAAACATGTTTTTTTTTTTTTTCCTACCCCGAAGTCGAACTACCCATGAAGCAGCTCATTAAGTCTGGTTTTGGTGATTTGCAATCTAAAACAAGTCAAGGTGTCAAAAAAAACTACAAGTTTGCCTCGGTTAAAACGACCTCCAGCTTATATAAAGCACGTAGGAGCCATTTTTCACTTTTATGTGTGTGTTTGTGTTTTTTTAATCAGTATTCCTTATTTTATTTTGAACAAACCAGGATGTACAGTATGTTAATTTATTCCAGTTAAAGGGTGTCATTGCTTTGTTAGGAGAAGCACACAGTTTTTGACCCAATGCGTGTTTTATGTACTTGTGTTTTTTTATGTCCTGTGGAAGAATGTATGTATTTATAGTGAGAGGGGAACAGGGATCCACTAATGTCATGACTAAAGTAGAAGTAGAAGTGGAAGTGATTAGACACGCCTCAGAGAAGAAGGGATAACTGGACATAATTCTTGGCTGTATGAATGTGGAGTGATAGTCACTCTCGCTGTGCATGTATTTTGCTGTTTGATGAGTCTATTTTCAGCTTGCTACTTGAGTTCCAGTAAGATTCTCTGGTGTTCATAATCTTGACCAAAAGGACACAATCAAGTACAATTTCTATGTTCGTGAGTGAAAAAAAAAAATCCTGCTCTTGTATGCCTGATAATTTATTTTGAATTTATTTATTTCATGGTTATTACATTGTCCCTAATCCATCCTTTTTTAAAGCAACGTTACCTTGGAATGAATTTCAGAGTGTGACACCACTGTGTCAATATTAACAGGTGTACACATGAATTACACGTGAAGAGCAAGCAAGCAAGGTCAACAACACCAGACATAGCAGCCAGCTAATATTACTTACTAGTTAAACAGCAAGAAGCCCAGCTCGGCGTCTGTCTTTCAGCTTTTTATTTCATCAATCAATCAGTTTTTCAGTCCTTTCGCCTCTGCCATTATGTCCATAGAGGCTGCTAAGCCCGGTTACATTGCCGGCTTGCTCAGCTCCTGTTCTGGCACGACACTGGCACCTCTCCTTGTGTCTCCCCCAGGCCTGAAAAAACCTCCTCTTCTTCCCAGTGGTCTAAAACAACCTGTCGCACAAACACTAACACCTCCACGGTGCCCTGAGCTCACAGCCTGGCTAACAAACTGAGCTAACAGCAGCTACGGTTAGCAGCAGTTTACTTCACTGTCCATCAGGAAACCCTGTAAATCACAGAGAGTTGATTCAGAGCACAGTACTGCTTTAACAGGTGGCACAGGATTAAATCTAATACATTATGAATGGATTTAAATAAGATTTTAATTTATTCTTGGTCTTTAGGCAAAAGTGCTTATTAGTTATAGTAGTCTGTGTGTGCAGTGCATGTACTATATAATGTGTATATATATGTCTGTGAGAGAGAAGAAAGAGGGTTACTTGTTTTGCTGCTATTCAACAATAGAGAACATGTTTGGAACAATTTGTCTGCTCATTTAGCCTCGATCTTCCTACTACTGTGGGCGGGGGAGAAAAGAAAAGAGAAGCTCTGGACAGCTTCCAGAAACAGACCCAGGATCAGACTCTTGAAGACTTGTAACAGGTCGGATGGGGACAGATCTTAAAAATCTCTGGATCACTATACCTCTGTTTTCTCTTAATTATCAGGGTAAAATATCATACATGTTTTTTTGAACGTTTGATAGCCACCACTAATATTTTAACCCTATCTCGCCAGCAATGACAAAACATACCTTTCCTCGTCGCTTTTATTATGAAAGATCTTTTCAGGTTGTCAACATCATCATGGAAAACATTTTTCGTCATAGCTTTTGTCAGTGAAAAACACTGTAATTATTGTAAATATGATATATGTAGATTTTTTATGCCTACTGAAAGAGTGCACAGCCCACCTACACACTGTGACGATACACACACACAGCATTTTAATACCTGTTTTATCCTTTATGTCACTGTAATTCTGAATCTTTCTATTCTTTACTATTCTTTTATCATATACGGCATCAGGAATCTTTGATCCTTGAGTTTCTCACTGAATCGTGATCAGCTGAACTCACTAAACAAGAGCTTCATGTGGCCATTTGTTAGCATTTAAACTGCCACAAGGCCTGGAAAAGTTTTATTCAAAGTAACTGATTCACAGTCGAGGACGGTGAAGGCATCAGTCGTTTCAGCAAATACTTTTAAGTTTTAAGCAACCTTCTCATAGGGCAACAAAGTTCATGTAAGGAGGAGGTCGCAGTAGATAATGTTCCTGTTTCCGAACAACAATCAGCATTTTTGGCTGCAATAGTTTCCCAATCCAAAGATTTTCTACAGCAGAAGATAATATATTACAATCCCCGCCAATTATATGAAAAGCTATACACTACCAGTCTCCTCACGACCCATCTCCTCCGATCTTCGTTTGGAAGTGTTACAAAGATCGATGAAAAGGAACTTGTGTTCTACCAGAGACTGTTCAGAAAGTTACCTAAGCTTTAGTTTAGTCATTATAGATCAACTTTGGTGAAGCAGTGCAGTGATTTAGCACTGACGGAAAGAGGAGACATCTGTGCCGCCAGATCTCACGAGTGTGCGTTACTGCTGAGACAAAGACTGAGTAAAATTTCTCCTGATTTGTGTAAACTGTCACTGTAGTGTCAGAAAATTCAGAAGATATGCGCCTCGTGGGAACACCTGGTAGAGCGTGCGCCTCATGTATCAAGGCTAAAGTCCTTACCTGGGTTCAGTTCCAGCCTGGGCCCTTTGTTGCATGTCATCCCCTCTCTCTTCACTGAATTTCCTGTCTGACTCTTCAGCTGTGACTATCAAATAAAATGCCAAAATACTTTAAGATAAGTGGCTGGTGAGTCCAATATTTCACTTCTCAGATTAGAGCCAATAGACGCTGCTGGTCTCCTAAAGTGGAACAACAGTGACTCAGGAAATACTCTGTTCTTAACCGTGTTGACCACGTATTTATTATCGCCACCATGGCAACAAAGGTCTCTAACCAAACCATGATATTTCTCCCTTAAACACACCAATGCCACGTCATAAAACAGGCATCAGATCGGATAATATAGAAAGACTTACTAATATGCGATCTGCTTAAAATTAGATAATGGAAACGAAATTATTCTGGATGTCTGAAGCTGAGCTTACATTTTACAGAAACGGTTTTTTGGAGATATTTTTTAGCTTAGTGACAGATTTGAAACTTCATGATGTCCCACATGCACCCCCCCCCCAAAAAAACCCAACAAGTTGGTTCAGCCAAGCAATCAGACTGTGTCAGAAATTCACACACACACACACACACACACACATAAACACACTGCTGTGTCACGCAAACACACTCATGCGTGGAGAAGATATATGTGCGCGCGTACACACACACACACATTTGCACTTTATCTCTCCCTTTGGAGCAGATGGCTCCACAGTCATAGCTGATGTTTCACACATCAATGAAGCACACCATGTACTCACAACTACTGAATACACACTCTCTCCCTCTCTCTCTCTCTCTCTCTCTGTCACACACACTCATGCCATGTAAATCACAAATACCGAACACACCCATGCTTGCGCATGCACACAAGCGTAACCACTCGAACCCAGACGGGCCGACCGTTTCACTCACACACACACACACACACACACACACACACACACACACACACACGCATGCACACAGTGTTCTCATTGGCGTTAATTTATGGAGTGAGGAGCCATGTTGTTGGCGACTTAGCTCAGACCTCAAAACACACACACACACAGCTGAGAGGCAGTAGGTTATGGTGTCGTATTGTCATGGGTGTTGTTAGGCCTGATGTCAAATAGCCGATAGCACCAAGTGAGAATATTGCACCATAACCCTCCGGCTCGAGGACGTTATTGCTTTTACAAGACAGTCAGCAGCACCTGTGCTTTTAATTGAAAACACTCAACACTAAATACTGACTTCCGATAAAAGAAAATAAACCAAAGTGCAGTTAACAAAAACCTTTCCTCAACAGCAGCTCCACACATCCGGCACCAGGATGACTATTACCACAGAGAGAAAATTTAAATGCTCAGAAGGAATCTGATGTCAACTTCTTGTGACAAGTAGGATGCAGAAAATCAGCGATATTTAACTTAGTGAAATCAATGTTTCTATAGCAACACAACTCTGGCTTCACTGATACTGGGAAAGGTGTGAAATATTCCCTGACAGCTGGTGGGCTATCATGAATTAATGTTGCCGCAGAGTCACCGTGTGAACTACCTGATTACAAAAACACATATAAACACAAGAAGAAGAGAGACACACGTGCACAAGGAAGAGCAGGAGGACAGGGTTTGCATGTTCACTTGCCTCTTGAATGCTTTTAAATGTTCTTTTAATACATTTGGACCACCCAGTGTGGGTTTGAGACGAGCCGTGTTGACGTGCATGAATAGTAACGCAGAGAGACACGGGCAATGTGCCCAAATATCTTTGGCACATTTGAGCAATTAAGGTACAGGCGAAGAAAAAAAATTGGATTTAGGGTGTCAGTGATTTATTTTCCTTAAAGAGTATGCAGTGTGAGATCTGTTTGCTCTCTATGCAGTGGCAGAAATGTCACATATTTCAGGGAATCAGGATTAAGTGCAGTTAGGAAACAGAAAAGATGATACATGATATTTTCAGGTGTTCCTTACATTCTAAAAGTAAAACATGAAAAGTAGACATTATTGGGAATTAAAATACAGATTTATCATTTTAGGCTTTGCATAATAGAAATGTGATTTCTAACATCATTATAATATTTTAAAACATTCCTATAGTTGAAGAATATAACTGGAAACGGAAAGGTCATGTGCCACCAAAACCTCCAGAACATTAAAAGCATCATTTGAATTCACTTTGAGGCTCCTTGAACAATTGCACTCTGCAAACTTGATGTGATCAAAAGCTCCAGAACAGCTACTAAACGGACCTAACGAATGATTATTCAGTTATACCTGATATTTCTTGACACTGAGTTTTGCATTTATCCTTTAAGTTATAATATGCAAACATATGTTCTGTTGTAGCTACTCAACAGAGAGGTTGTTATATATTATTTCTAGAGTATCAGAATGTATTATCAGGACTGTCCTGTCCTAACAGATGGACATCAGACATCCAACATGTGGCATAATGTATAACAGGTCTAGAATTTACACATTTTAACGTTACATATTATATCTTTATGTTTATTCTGTTTATGCAGATGATACATTATTGTTACGAGGGTTGTTCTTATATTAATTTGGCACCTGCTTTTGTCCATAGTGACTTAAAATATGTTAATAACCTGCATAAAAACAAGAGCTGGATGTCATAAATCCAGCATATACATTCAAATATACACTTGGTGTTTACTTGATGTTTAGAAAGGTTCAAGAATCTGGAACAAGTAAGAAAAATACATTTGCATTAAGGAGCTTAGTTTTAACTAGTAAAGTCCTTTAAGTTTATTTGTGGTAATACTTTGGTCATGAAAATGAAAACATGTTTGCATAAACATGGGACCGAACTTGAGTCATTAGAGTTAAAAGGAAACCGTAGACACTCATGCATCTCACTGATCTCCACACTCTCACTTTACACTATTTTGGCTTCAAACTCCGCTGCTTATTCCTGCTCATGTTACTCTAATGCAATCCTTTTGTGCCGGCGCAAACATATATCTCTTTCATTTTCTGTGCACAGAGCATGTGAATTTTTAAGACATGACATCGTTTCTTGCAATTTCATCAGACTTGCCTGCGCTAAAGAACTTGGAGATAAAATTAGCTCGGGAATATGAGGATCCAAGGTGACTGGTGATAGTCATGTGTGGTTGTTCGCCAATTAAATCTCTTGATATAGCTTTCTATTCCTGGATTAGGTGACGAACAGAGTTGAGTGTGTGCCTTTGAAATGCCTCCGTTTTCTTCTGTGGGTAATTAAAGAACACTTATTTATGGTATTGTGTTAGCAGTGGGAACTTTACCTTATGTTTTCCAAGTTTGATATCATCTTAACACTTCTGGAAGCCCCGACTTGGTAAAGGTGTTATAATACTTCATTAGTTTGTCATCTATTTAGTGAAGCACAATAATTAATGTGTTAGAAGAGAAGTAAGTGAACATCTATTTTTAACCTGACGGCTTTTAATGAGGATTTTTTATTTATTTATTTATTTTTTTAATGTAAGAACAAAGGAGCCATCAGATATTTGAGATGAAAGCATCAGCTGTTTCAGAAAGTGCAGCAGGAACAACATTTGCTTACTTTCAAGTGACAAAGACTTGAAAACAGTGTAATGATCTTATGTAAAATATGCAATAAGGTGGTTGTTGGCAGGTTTATGGGCAATGGACGATCATTACTCATTTAAAACTAAATTCTCAGCCCAGCTACTATATGTGAAAAAAACTTTGCAGTAACTCCATACCCACTTGTCACATTTGCATTGCTTAGAAATACAAAACATCATGAAGTGTTCTGGATTTTGAAGCCAACTCGACATACAAATTCGACAAAAATACTTTTTCCTATACATTGTGAAAAACGCAGCCGTTAAACAGCGGCAACATTTTCTTGGGCGTCATCACCCCCCAGAATCCATGATTCATTTGGTACAGTAACGTTTGAAAAGTCGAGCAGAGCCACATGATTCAATCATTTACGTGAAAATAGGCATGAACCTGCTCAGTCGAGAGAAGTCTCCGGTGCGCTTGCTCTATGGGTCGCACCATGCAGAAGATTCTGGTAATTTTATGCATGGAAGTTGAATGTTTTTTGGCTTCATGCACCACTGAGCAGTTTTCACAGAAATGATCAGAGCTCTGCCTCCAATGCTGTATCCATTTTTCCTAAAAACATCCATCCAACACTTAGCTTAACGTAGCACACACTCCAAAGAGGTTCACACAACTTGTACCTGAACAAAATCAACTGATTTTCTAAATGAAGGGTCACCATGCAAGCAAGAGAACCCCCAAAAATAGCCAAGAAATGGAGATAATTAGGATTATAAACTGTGATCTTATTATCAAAATTACTCATTACCACGATCATTAACCAAGTAGTTATCATCCATGTGAACCATGTTAAGGTCCCTTTAAAGAGGAAGTCATTCTCACAAAAAAACACGATATTTTCCCATGTCATTTTTGTGCATAACTATATGAAACAGCAGTGTAAGATCAGGTAGTAGTAATTCAATTTTAACAATTTGCAGGAGATTGACTGAGGTCAGGAGAACAGTTGCAAACAATTTTTCCCAAAAGCTCCAAACAAGGATAATCATTCTGTTGCTGTTGCTGTCTGAAAACACTTCTATGTGTCATTCTAGCAGAGTTCAGTTTGGAGTTTAAGATAGGGGGGGAAAGTGTTCTTGTAAGTGACCACACACTCAGTCCATAAAAATATGTTCAAGGATCTTCACAGAGAAGAGCCACGTGTTTCGCTCAGCGCTTCATCAGGCTTATCAGCTGAAATGTGCCAAAGGCTGCCGTGTTTCTTCTGACTCTGTGTTGCAGTTGTCAGCACCAGACCTTTTTTTCACTTCTGTGGTAATCCAGATTGATTTTAAACCTTTTAATAATAAAAAGTAAAATACTTTGCTATGCTGTGTTTTTGCAACCAAACACCGATTTTTGTTAATATTCCAATAAAACACACAATAAAGCAACATAAACAGTCGCAGCTGCAGAACTCCTCAGTGCTGCCGCTGGCTCTTTTGTGCGCCTTCTAGTTAATTGCCGGCTAAGTCAGATGCATTGTTGATTTACCGTAGGCCAGTCACTCACACAGACTTATAGCCCTATCATTCCGGTGTGGGATGTCATCATAATTTATGATTTATGACAGCTATTAGAAGTATTTACATAAGTAAAAATGAAATATGATCTGACAGTGGGATCCGACGAGGCAGAACAGAAGACATGGAGCCTGTGTTAAAATCACCCAACACTTGATTTATTTCTAATGATCAGTACGTGAAAAGATGAAAACAGACATGTTTTAAAGAGGTTAAAGTTGTATTTTTTGGTTAATGTAATGTTATTTTTAAAAGGAGTAGCTCGTGCTTCATGTGTAATGAGCCTACTGTAGCACTGCCCTCATACAACCTCCTCACGTCTCATCTGATGTCTCTCTTTAAAGCCTGTAGGAAGCCTGTAGGTGAGTCTCTACAAGGAGGTGTTGCAATTATGCTTGCATGTAACGTTCAGTAAGTATGAAGGAGAATAAGGTACGAGGTTTAGTTTCGTTTAGTCATGACTCATCTGGTCAGCTCAAATCTTCCCACACAGCTTGAGGACTGCACATAGCTATAGTTGTTTCTCTGAACTCATTTTAATTCAGATTTTGAAAGAAATTCACTTTAATTCTTCAACAAGTTGTATCAAAATGTCTTCCAGCTGTACTCCAGTAGGTGCCAAACAAGCTGTTTGTTGTCAAGGTTCAAACATGTGCATAAAACATGTGGCTCCTGCATTTGTTTGAGAGCGCCCGGGTTGTAAAAAAGCGCGATGGCCGTGTCAAACTAACGATAAATGTATATGTAAACCCCCCGACTTCATACTGACCTCAAACACTGAACACTTAAAAAACAAGATGCCGAACGTGTTAAAGTGCAGACACAGAGCCAGAGGAGCTTTCAGTGTAAGAGAGGGGAACTTCCCCAACCCCCATCTGCATCTTTCTGCCTCCAATACCAAGTCAATTAACCTAATGGAAGTGGCAATTAATTAACTCGGCAAACACAATGATTAAGGACCTGACAATCAAGTGAGAGGAAGTGATTTAAATAATGCTGATTTAGAGGTAAATGCTTTTAAAAAATAATAATAAATGTGCATGCTCTGTGGATTATCTTGAATTTATGTCAATTAAACAGGTAGACACTTAAACTTTTCAAAATAAAAGCATGTCAATTAGTTTTTTGTTTTTTTCTGTCACACAGCAAACTCGAAAAGCAGAAAAACGAAGCTTAGTAAGGACCAGAGCGCGAGACCTTACCGTGTTTCTTTGACCGTTGGTTCCTATTGGTCCTCTGAACACCCCCTTGATGCTTCTGAGCTGTCCGTCACGCAGGTGGGTGGAACTGATCACAATGTAGTAGCACGCCATTGGATCTGACTGAGTTTTCTAAGTGTCTACGTGAAGGAGAAAAGAAAGTCTGTCTCCTCTACCTCAACTCTCTCCTGCTCTCCTCATTTCTTCTCTCCTCCTCTGTTTTATAAAGTAGAGGGGGGATGAAAAGGGAAAAGGAGGAGCGTAGTTTCCCCCTCACCACCTCCACCTCCTCTCCCCACTGCTCTGATTTATTCTCTCTCTTCTTCAAGTTTCTGCCGGTGACTCTTTGACTCTGCCTCCTCTCTGCTCATCTTCCCTCCAGCTTCTGTCTTCTTTTTAAATATTTCACCCTCTGCTCCTCCTTTCCTTCCTTACTCCTGTCTTCCTCTAAATGTTTTTTTTATTCTTCTTCTCTCTCTTTTTTTCACACTTCCCTCTAGATTCCTTTGTCTCCCTTTAAATATTTCTTAAGTCTTTTTCCTCTCCAGATGTTTTGCTCCCATCTTTCATTAATCAATCTTTCCTTGTCATTGACTCCCTCTCTCTTATCTCTCTCTCTTTCTCGCTGAGTCGAAAAAAATTTCTTCCCGAAAATCTCAGCCTCTCATGGTTCAGCCTTGCAGTTCCTCTAACTATCTCCCGTCCGCTGCCTCCCTCTCTCTTCACTTCACAATCCCTCCCTCCCTCGCTCCCTCTTTTGTTTTCCCTCTCTGTATCTCTCTAAGTGGACAGGGGGGATACTTTTTCCTCCCCTCCTCTCACTATCTCCCCATCTCCTGTCTCCTGTCTTTGTTTCTCTCTCTTTTTGCCTCCTTGTTAGTGTGGAGAAGAAGTACTCAGTCTTCTCCTCCCTCTGTCTTTCTCTCTCTCTTTCTCTGTCTGTCAGAGCCGGCGTGCAGCTTCCTCTCAGATGCTCCTCTCCTCTCCTCTGCTGCGCTGCATGTGTTGGCTCTCCTCCCTCCCTCCACCTCCCTCTCTCTGCTGATCTCTTGCTCTGTGGCCAGCAGAGTGGTTTGCTCCTCAGTTACCCGCGGTTACCATCTGCCCTTTTAACGCATGGAGTGCTGACGCTTGCTCTCTCCTCCCTCTCTCCATCTCCATCCCTCCCTCTCTCCATCTCTCTCTCTCTCTCTCTCTTCCTCTCTCTGCCTTCCTCTCCTCTTGCTTGTCTTTCTTCTCGCTTTAATCATCTCCTTCTCGCCCTCCTTCTCTCTTTATCTCAAGCCAAAGGAGACAAGCTCCACCTACTGGTAAGCAAGAAACATACAGAGAGGAAAGAGAGTCTTAACAGCAGGAGGTATTTCTTCAATTCCACCCATGTTGTCTGTGAAAAACTGGATTTTTATCATTCAGTAGATATGAATACAAGCAAGGAGCTGGTAGGGGTTTAAAGACTTGCTCAAAGGCGCTTCAGCTGTGTGGCTCAGATGTGTCAGTTTAAATCCTGGTTCTGGTTTCTTTGACTACAGAAACAAACAAAATAAACAGAACAATAAAAAACACAAATACTGAACAAGACGTGCAGAGTACAGATATGCCTGACCTTTAATCTTTTCTTGGGCTTCCATGTTATGGCGTCTCAAATTAAAAATGACAAAACAAGGGGCCCCTCAGTGGATCGACTTGTAAAGTCATTATTGTAGCGACCTGGATTCAATTCCACGGCCCTTTGCTGCAGTAATAAAGCAGAAAATGCTAAAAAACAAGAACACAAAATGACATATGGCTCTCTTTACAACAAAGCCTGTGACACTGACTTTCCTACCAACAGTTAACGTTTGTTTCTGTTAAGCGTTTTCATTCAGATTTTATTCAAATTCACTTTCTTCGTCACCAGGTTTCAACTTTACCTCAATAAGTTGTTTTCAAGATCAGATTAGGAGTGCGGAGGTTCGAATCTAGCACCAAAAATGTGCATAAAACTGTGATCATGTGTGAAAAAGAGCACACAGCCGTGTCAAACTAAAGATAAACATATATGTAAAACCCTGACTACTTACTGACCTCGAACACTGAACATGCCGAACATGCTTAAGTGCATACGCGGAGGAATGGCTCCTCTGGCTTACCATGCTTTTATCATCCCTGACTGATAATCTTCTCTTGGCTGAAATGGACAAACTGAGCTCTGATCATCTTTGCAACAAAGCCTACCAACCGTCAACGCTAGTTTCTTTTAATCATGGCAATTATCTTGAACTAACTGTAATGAATAAAACAATATTTGACACTAATGCTGTCACTTTTTATTTAAGTTCGCTGTGCCGTTCGAATGCGTGAAGAATCACTGGAGACGGCTCTGTTCTGCACAGAAAATGAAGCGTTTTTATTGCTTATGTTGCTATTTTTTCTTTGCAACTTGTTTTTTGAGATCTGCAGACGCAGCAACATCACTGCACACAAACTTACAGCTGACTCTATCAGGACTTGAGGTGTTAGGCGCATGAACAAATGAATCTTCTCAATGAACTGGCAACACTTGATGATAACTGTCACTGACTCGAGCTTCGAGCAGATGAGCTCCTCTCACCGGTGACGGAAAGCGCTGTCGTCAGGTGAGCTGTTCGTTTTGGAAACGTGTAACTCGAGATGGGAGGATGTGAAATTAAAGATCCAGTGTGCAGGATTCAGCTGGCAATCAGATATCGCTCCCCTTCCAAACAGAAGAATCTTGGGCCTCAAAAGTCCCTTCGACTCTCTGATTTCCAACTTTCCTGATGGACAGTAAAATAAACCGCTGCCAACTGTAGCTGCAGTTACCAATATTAGTTCAGTTTGTTAGCCAGGCTGCTCGAACTTTGAGCTTTTGTACCACTGGGAAGAGGAGGTATTTGGGAATGCTGACAGGGAGTTGGCCTGGTGTCATGCCAGAACCAGAGCTGGCCAAGTGGTCAATGTAACTAGGCTCAGCATCCTTGTAATATCCACAAGCAACCCACCTGGTCCGACAGTCAGACATGTTGCAAACAAATAAACACAGTAACTCAAATATCGAAGGTAAATGTTTAAAAGGAAAATTGTCCATTTACATCGCAGACAGCATTAGAGAGCTGCAATTTCGGCAAACAAGTAAGTACAATAGGTCAAAGATGAACCTGCAAGTAACTCTGCAAAAGCTAATGGACGTTTATGCCTGACAGTTTGGCTGATAATTTTTAAAATGATTTTTTATTTTACACTCTAAGTGGTTTGAATAATGTAGCAAAATTGGTTAAGCTGATGTGTGCCTGTGTTCCTTTCATTAATGTGCTTGAAGCTGGCGGGTACATGTCATCTCAACTGATCTTCGAGCTTAGACGAAACAACTTCTGCTGGTAGTTTTGGTCCCAGTCTTAAAAGCCTAATTTAGCAGGCGATCTAAGGTTCCTACGTGAAACAGGGACAGAGGAGGTCAGAGATAATAAAGTACTGTAGCACTTTAAAAACAAGTACCAAAACTTTACGATCGGTTCTCTACGGGAGGCCAGAAGAGGGGACTTACTGCATCTCTGCTTGGATGAAGCTGGGCGAGAGACAAAAATAAAGATGGTAAGAAATAAGGGTAACTAAAACAGACTCCAGATCCTTAAACGAGAAAAGTCACTTTAGGTAAGTCGAGTCTTCTTTTCGGCTCAAAAGCTAAATTGGATGACTCTTTTAATCCAAAGAAAATTACAGTGGAGTCAAGAGAATCTACCGTAATCTCTGATCCACAAAGCCTTTGAGATGGAGCGCTGCATGACGAGTTACTCTAACTCGGCTTATGTATTTATTTCACTGCCCTCCAGTTAATCCTTTCAATTTGTAGGTAAACCTATGTTTCTTTTTTTTTGTCCTTTATAAGGACGGAAATACACAAGATAAATCCAGAGTAGAGAGCCTGGCTCTTAGTTTTTATCATTCTTTCAACTCCATCTCTATCCACATGTAATCTGTTATCGATTTAGTCGTTATATTTTGCAAGATCTAGCATTTTATTCTCGCAAAATGTATTGATTTATAAAAAATAGTTTGGTTGTCTCAGATTTAAGAGGCTTGCTTTGTATTTTAATGCTGTATTTCTATTCCCAATTCTCCTCTCTGCTCAATTCAACACAAAAAGTGAGGCATATTATTCTTTTCCATATTCAATTTCAAGCAGACTAAGGAAAATAACTAATGAAAATGAATTATGGTATAGAATTAATTAAAACATCTTGTGTGCTCATGTGATTTTTATCAAAACTTAGGCTCCATCTTACTGACGACTCAAAATTCAGACTTACTCGTGATAAAAACAAGCAAAACAAAAACAACGTTTGATGGAAATTTTAACCTTTACTGAGAAAATGACAACAAGACACAAAGCAGGTCCGAGCTTGACTTCCTTGTTTTTTACAACAAGTTACCTAAACTTAACCACAGAGGTGGTAGATCACAAAACGCTCGCATGAATCATTTCGGAAGGCGATGACAAACGACTTTTTCTGCCATTAAGGTGTGTGACAGTTACAAACGACGTATTTTGCTGTTTAATTTAAGAAGACTTGTTGCTTTTCTGATGTGTGTGTGTTTTGTTGTTTTTTTTTTGTACACGTTTGCAGTTGATTTATTAGTTAGCTCAAGCAGCAGCAATCTATGAATATATTTATAACATGTCATGAACACAACTATGCCCGGCCAACCCAAAAGTCACCACGAGTTCACATAAGCCAGATCCAGAGCGAATATTGTGTATACAATAAAAACAATTTAAGATGAAGGTGATCAGATTGTCTGACCTTCGTGCTTACAACAAATCATAAATCATGTACTGTATAAAGTTGGAGAAATCGGAATACACACTGAGTAAACAATCTTTTTAGGCTTTTCAGACAAAGTTTGCAAACATAAACACATATTGAACATCCACCCCAGTTTCTGATCATCTGTACACCAGAATATTTTAATATTTTGTGTGTTTAATTAAACACTGATGTGATATTTTCATGGACATGGTGTGATCACACCTTGTAATTAAATTATTGGGCATACCACATCAATTACTCAATTCACAGATAATGTGTGATGTGCCATAACAGCTCTGCTTGACGTGTGCCTGACGGGGGTGTTCTCGCTCTCATTGTTACCTGAAGAGTTTAAAGAACAGAGGAAAATGTGTGTTTTGGTCTTTTTTGTGCATATTATTGCACAGTACTTAGAAAAGAAAATAATAATGTGCATGTGCCTCCTGATGGTTGCACATCCCAGCAGGACCTCGTTAAGTGAAAGTGCACCTAAAGACCTTTTGAGCAACCTGCAAGGCATCGCTGCACAAACTCCACCGCAGATTTGACTTTCTCTTAAAGTGCACAGTCATTAACATTGAGATTAAACACACTGGAGTGTGTTTTGTTTTATAATATTACATTATCCAGCACTGATGAGAACGTCCACCATTTTCTTTAATCTTCATCTGTAACACTCACTGCATGTGCAATTTAAGTTCCTTGTGCTGAGATTGCTTATTTTCTGCCGTGGCGCTCAGTTTTCATTCAGTGAGAAACAAAACAAATCCTTCCTTGTGTTTCTCACTGAATGACTCTGAATTACTACATTTGCATCGGTGTTGGCTTGTCGAAGGATTTTCCTCAACAGGAAATTGTCAAGCCCCTCCAGAGTCTCTCTCTGGTTTAGTGACCGAATATTGTTGAGAAAATAAGGGACACAGTAAGAGGCTTATCTGATAAATTTCCTTCTACTTTGGGTCCCATGATCCAATACTGCAATAAGCTTAAAACCCTCCCATCGGCTTCACTAGATTAATTTTACGGAAATACAAATCTAACTTTTTAACTCCCTGTTCAATTATTCCGGTAGTGTATGCATTGGTTTATACTATATATTCATGCAAGTTTGTTTTTATTTGTATAAATGTGTAAATTTATATTTTCCCTTTGTGTCCCATTATGTATGTTTTATTATTATACACATTGTTTGTTTGTTTTGTTATTACAATGGTGAGATAATGGGGGTTGGTGGTGAATTATAGGTCCTGTTTGGGGGTTGAGGAGATAAGGAAGAAAATCATTAAAATGTGTAATGATATTGTAAAAATGGCTGGTTTATTTAATAATGCATCACACACACATACACACCCATGGGGGGAAAAAATAACAGATATGCTAATGTGTGTGGAAGAAGACGAACTAAAAACAGAGTGAAAATACTTTATTGCAGTTAATATAACGTTCAGAAAACCCTTGTTAATAGTAACACCTTTGGGTGTTAAGTGCATCACTGTCAGCATCCTGTTAATCGTATTCACACTCCATAGGCGCTATCTGTACTATGTGTAACATTAACAGATATTGCATTTAAACCATTGTCCCCATGATAATAATTAGCTGGCAGTTCGTGAATGACCCCATCAGCCAGTACGATGAAGCAACTGGTGCCAGATCAACAACCAGCCAGCTAACTCCTGCTTTGTATCGATACATCATTCATTGTTTAAGTATAACTAAACCCTCAAAGAGATGAAAACCAATGGGTATTTAGTATGATTGTTGATTGATTCAGGTCCACATCTGGACATTTTAGTGTAGTGGTTAAATTCTACCATAGTGACCTCCTACAACTTGAAACTTGGCTAGACTTGGCCTGGTTGTCGCATCCTTTAAGCTGTCTAAGTTACTTTAAGTTACGTTACAACCTGCCCATCCATTAGTTTAAAATGTTAAATTATGTCGTAAAACATGGTACTTTTAATTGTTTGTTTTTTTTGGTGTTGGTGCACCACGATCCAGTTTTACTACTAGTTGGCAAATAAGTCTCTGAAACTCCACTGAACAGATGAACTGTGTTCTTCCAAAAAAATATTCCCTAATTTGGCGTTTTGATGATGGCAACAGAGAGAGCCATCTCACGGGTAGATCCAGAGTCTCCCATAGGTGTTCATTTGGGTTGAGATCTAGCCTGCCTAACATACTTTTCATGCTCATCAAAGCATCCTCATAGTCCTCATGCCCTGAATGTAAGCATCTGAATTTTTTATGTTTCTTCGCTCATTTATTAATTTTTTCCTTCAGTTTGTCACTCGTCTGTATATTGAAATACAATACACATGAACATTTATGATTTACTTGTGATAATTTATGTTGGTATTCTTCTTTTTTTTTTCTTGATTGCACAGGGAGGCTCTGCATTTTGTACTTCTGCAGTTCATCAAATTTAATAAAAGCTAACAGACCAGATAGTATAACGCTTGAGGGAAAAAGATTCACATCCTGTATGTAACCCACATCTGTCTGTTAGTATGCTCATATCGAGGTCTGCACACAGAGAAATGGCGGTTGGAGACCCTGCAGATGGGACAGCTTGTGCCATACTGTGGTCCGTCACTGCCAGACGGTAAAATGTCACAAAAATGTCAGGGGAAACCCAGTTGGCCTCATGGGCGATACTCTTCAATGATACAGCACTGAACAACACCAAAGAAAAGGCCAAACTCCCCTACACTCAAGTACTGCCACAGACTGCATATTGGCACAGTCGCCATTAGTCAGACCTTAGTTCAATATTTTATCTGCCCGTTATTCAACTTTAGGCTATAACAAGCAGAGTTGTGTGCGTATTGGACAGTAGTGTAAACATATTGGGGAAAAAAACAAGCTGTAAGGCCCAGATATTTAGTTATTAACAGTGACAGAGGCCTGTTCTTTGCAATCAGTCCATGGCTTTAAAGGCGTGTTAAATAATCTATGACCTTTATAGGGCCACAAGGAATTGCAAACCAATTTGGCAGAACTTACCTCCTCCTCCGAGTGTCTGGCACAGAACCAACCTCCACCCCTCTGTTTCCCCCCCCCAGAGCGACGGCAGCTCGCAACTGACACAAACTACAAAGCTGCATTTTCCAAAAGGGGTCGGATCAGCTCTCTAATGACAGCGAGAATCCAGCTCAGATGTGTCTTTTGAAGAGGTATTAGATCAGGAAGCGTTCTAGTTTCCATTTGTATCGCCTCAAAACATTGGGCGTTAAATCTCTGATGGGTTCTGAGATCAGTCATATACTAACTCTTCTTGTCCGTACAGATCCAACCCCTTTCCTGCCATTCCCATCGCTTGACCATCTCCATCCACTTATTGATCTCCCCATTCCCCTCTATCTCCACTTTGTCTTTGCCAGATCTGCCTAGATTCCCAGTGTTTATTCTTCCAATCTGATTCTGCCTGTCTGACCTACTACTTGACCCTCAGTTTGATGATTATTTGCCGAGACCCTTATTGGATTTGTTCGCCTGGTCTTACTGTCCTCCTTTGACCCTTGCCCATCTTTTTGAACAAAGCAAATTTGGACTGTAAGACGTGCTCCTGGGGTCAAGCTTGCCTTTTTTTTTCTGGGACGTTAGAACTTTCTCACTGAAAAGCTTATTAAAAGATACAGCAACAATCGAAATGTGATAACACCCTTGTAAATAATAAGCTGCTTTCCAAGGTTTTACTGAACTAAAGGTAATGGCTTGAACTAACAACAAACCGAGTAGTCTTGAGCGAAAATGAACAACTCTTTTTAGTGTCCGGTTTGTATCGGGTCATTATGTCAAACATACCGAGTGATCACTGCTCATTAAAGACATGAATCCCAGTCTCAACCCACTCATACTGCCAGTGCCCACTTGCCAATATAATACGGTCACAGTGCCTATTATGGTGGTGCAGTCGCTCAAAACATATCACAACCAATGGATGAAAAGGAATCTGTCGTGGTTTTGGGTTTTGGAGACGTTCCTTGTGCTTGTAACTTTACTTTCTGCCAGTGTTTCCCATCAGTTTTGATTATCTATTCCAGCCTGATCAGTTTCACCTGCCCTTGATTAGTTTTCACCTGTGTCTTGTCATCTTGCCGTCACTTTTTTGTACCCTTTTTCTTGGTTTCAGTATAAATTCCAGCCTTTCCATGTGTTTCGTTTTCTTGGACCTTATGGACTTTGGATATCGCCTACTTCTTTACGGATTTACCTGTTTGGACTGCCCTTCCTGGTTTTGAACTGAGGCTGCCCAACAACTCGTAAGCTTCTGTACATTTGCTTGTTAAACCACCTCTGTAGTCTTCATCTTGTCCTTAGTTACCCTGCTTGAACCGTAACAGAATCATTGCCTTGAACAATGACCATTTGATTCGGATCAAGTCTATAACATTGTTTGTTCGACTTACATAGCTTTCCTACCGTACATACACCCTAAATCAATGTAATAAAATGAATATTTTGTCATTATTAATGTAAACTTATACATGATGATTGATAATGTATTTAAACAGGCAGCGCTTGCTGTTGAACGTGCATGTACCGTAACAGAGTGTCATGGTTGGAAAGGTTTCAAAATATTTACATGCTTCGACTGGAAGTAGCCGATTCAGTGAAAGAATCCATCTGCCCATCACTACAAATGAGGACAGCCAAGATCAGAGCTGAGCTTTGCAGTGTTCACTTAGCATAGAGGAAACTAACAGAATTCATAGTCAGTGACTACAAATCTTCTCTGTACTGTATTCGTATCCGTGAAGTCGCCTTCAGTTTTCTGTAGAACCGTCACCATGTTGGTAGTCCTGCTTTTTTTTGACAAATTCGCAAAGATGTGGATCATCTGCAGACCTGAGCTGGGCTGGATGACATCTGGGTGCTCAAACATGTATTATCTATAGAGACCAAAAACAATTTTGTACCAGGCTGTAAACATTTTATTTCTGCTGTGAAGTTGGACATTTTAACATCGGGAGATTGCCTTATCCTGTAGCCAGCCTCAAGTTCATTGAACTGCAGTTTTCGGTGCTTCTGCATTGTCTTCCCTTCACAGCCATCGAGGTTGCCTTTTAGTGTGTACACACTATATATTTAAATCTGATTAAGCTGTACTAAATACTAATGCCAGCATGCTAACATACTCACAATGATAATGCAACATTTACCATTTTCACCATCTTAGTTCAAAGTGTTAACATGCTGGCATAAAGACTAGTTGAGATGTTGAGAATGTTATGTAGTATGCAGGTTTTTGATTAAATTAGACCTGATGATAATGAGTGGGACATGGCTGTCAAATTCACAGCAATCCATCCAATAGTTGTTGGAACATTACACTCAAAAACACACAAATGTCAGAGTAGTGCTAGAGGAATCACCAAAGTGACCCAAATAATTGCGTATAAATTGCAATAAATTGGATGATATTGCCATTCCAAGAGCCATAATGCTCCTACACTTCTCCTACAGCTGCACAACAATTCAAAAGTTCCATCTAAAAAAGAAACTGACTATTTAAAACCAGACAAATCTCGGCATCTGGTGAAGTAATGAAACAGTCACAATTATTATTCATAACTGCAGTTAAATTATGGTCATTATGTGCTTTGGGGCAGTAAATGTCATGTTTATTTTATGTCACTGTAACTTTGCAGATTATATTATGTAACCCAGAGCATGTATTTTCTGTTTCTGTCTTAGCCTATAAAAGGAAAACTTGTACTAATGTATTTAGACAAAGGCGTGCAGAACATCTCTCCTCCAGTTTTGACTGTTAACGCCAACATCTTGGACATGAATCAGTAACAATAACTGCCTGTAAATGTTCCCAGCTGGGTCAACAACAAACATACATCTAGACTTTGCTACCATTTAAACAGTGAAGATCAGGATATGATATAGATTTGTGTGCTGTGAGTTTGCAGCGTCACAAACTCATCCCAAGCGGTGTGTGTTGATTAGTGTGTGTGAGCCAACTGGATCCTACCTCATTATCTATCAAGCTAATTACAAGCTAATTATTTCAAGGGAGCGAGGTTCGCGCATCAACTTTGCAAAGTTGTTAAATTGATAGAGACAATGCAGCAGTGAGGGTAATCATTATAATTGATGGTGTGTGTGTTTGTGTAGTGAAAGAAATCAAGTTGTACCTAAGGAAAAAAAAACTGGTACGTGTTTAATTAGGAAACGATCTATATTGCAAAGAAAATAAGTGCCTCGAAAATTGATGAATCTAATTGGAAATCAGTTTCTTAACAAAGCTGTTACTACTGTGGAATGAAAGGCAGACAGTTTTTTACATACTATGTGTATTTTTAGACACACTCAACACAGGCATGAAATTACACATGACACACAGAAACAAGCTGTTCATCACATGTAAGAAAATTCTCTATTGGATTGATATAACAACTTAACTATCCGAGCAGCTCCATCCACTGAGGAAAACAAAAAAGTAAGTTTGACCTTCATGATGAGCACCTGTGTTGTCTTTCTTCCAAAATTAGCCAAAACAAAACCATGTTTATTGAGACATTTAAAAAATGTAAACATCTTCCTCTTACAATTTGATCCTCCACTAACACTTTTATTATCTTTGATAATGAAACGAGATTATAACCTTTAGAAAAAACAGGACGATTTTCAAAATAAAATGTTTATCACGGGTAAAAGAGAAGCCTACACCTGTCCAGTGTGTAGGATGTAGTGGCATCTAGTGGTGTGTTTGCAGATTGCAACCCCCTCACATTTCTTAGTGCGAAAAATGTGAAAGCTTTGTCCTGGATTACTGTAGAAACATGGTGGTTCGACATGGCGGACGCTCTGGAAGAGGACCTGCAGTGTCTGCAGATATAAAAGGCTTATTCTAAGGTAACAAAAACATAACTATTCCCATTTTAAGGTGATTATGACTATATTATATTCTATTTTTGACATATTCTGTAAATAGAAGCCGCCTAAATCTGACACATTGGACCTTTAACAATGTATCAGATGTCAGTGTAATGTGAAAAGACTCACTGTGACAATAATTATTACCAAATCTGCAGTTCTCTGCAGCTGTACAGTGCGTTTAAGTGTCTTTCAGCCTATTGTTTTGGTTTTCATGGGCCACACCTTTTCTGTTTTGGTTCAGTCTTACAGCTCTCATCAACAGGCAGCTGGATTCAGTGAAAAACCCACTGTACACCCCCCTGCTCAGCACCAAACAGCAGACAGAAATAGATGGCTGCTAGATAAACTAGGTGTAGCATTTAACAGCTAAAGATTCAGATATTTCCCTCAGGAGTTAAAAAACAGAGTGAGAAGCCAAATATTGAACTCCAGCAAATAGGCAACTGTTTACTACTAAAGTTCAGCATGATAACCTAACAGGTGACGATAAATCAGTGTTGTGTCACAGCTCGTTTCTGCTGCCCCCAAGTGGACAAAAAAAACAAACAAATAATGCAGCTTTAAGGTTTGTAGCTCTGCAGTTGTTGGTAGAAGCCGGGGTTAGGGCGAATTGAGGGCCTCGCCAGCTTCACCTGACTGTACGCATCATCAAATGACAACCCTTCCTTCAACATCAGGTAGCCAATCACGATGGAGGAAGAGCGTGATACACCTGCGTTACAGTGGACCAGCACGGCACCGTCCTGTGGGGAGAGAAACAGAGGGCACGTGGTTAAGTGATCAAGTAGAAGAAGAAACTTGGACTGTCAGCTGAATATAAAATCATGCTCAGTTGAACAGCTAGGAATGAATGCAACTATAAGCCAATTTATAGATTTAACCGGTTACCACATGAGTATAAAAAGTGAATTCACCTTAATAACAAACTTTTCTGCTCATCCTCAGCTGCACAGTTTTATCTGCTGAGTTTTTTTTCAGATAGCCATCTCTGT
The DNA here is from genome assembly GCF_000972845.2 of Larimichthys crocea. NCBI lineage: Eukaryota > Metazoa > Chordata > Actinopteri > Sciaenidae > Larimichthys > Larimichthys crocea. The sequence goes on from NC_040013.1 coordinate 23,307,681, forward strand.
GATTTCTGCCGCCTCTCCAGTACAATCGAGGTAAATGTAATTTCAAAACGTTGAAAAGTGACATTTAAAACCTCGATTGTACTGGTTGTGTTAGAACTTTCAGAGGATGTTATCTCAAATATGAAATTACCTACGTGCTTAGAAAACACTGAGTAGTTTGTGAGTGAGTTAACATTTTTTGACAAGTTTGTTTTGTCACTTAAAAATTATAAATGTTCAAAGAAGTAGCACTGTCACAACCTCTTTCTATACTATCCGACTATCCTCTATATATCTTTTATGTAATAATCTATGCAATTATTTCATATGTGTATATATAACTTCTATTTCTATTATTTCTTTGCTTTTTCTATTTCATTTTTCTGTTGTGACAAGCCAAAGTCTATCTTATCTTTAAATGAGCTGTGTGTAGAAGTTAGTGCCATATAGCTGAACAGTTACAGATTGCAAGCAACTGAACGCCTCTCCCCTCAGTATTTGATGAACCTGGAAATAAAAGTAGGAAGGAGAAGCTATGGTGGCCGTGAAACTCGCAGAAAACAAACCCAGATCCAGTATTTAGTTTGTCCTTTCTCTAGACTCTAGATATTTGAGACTTAATATCAGATGATTACATACAAATCGAAACCTGGTTATGCACTTCTGCGAGTTACATGTTACACACTGAACCTTTAAATAATGTAGTTCACCATGTTGATTCAGTTTGAAGAGTCATTTTGCTGCATTTTTCAAATCTGTAAATTTCTGACTTCCCAACGTCTCTGAAAGCAGCATTAGACAGAGCATGTAGGGCAAGTTGAGACGGAATAAATCTGTGTGTGTGTGTGTGTGTGTGTGTCAAAATTTGCGATATGATTAATATTAATGTTGATGTAATTATTTTACCGCCTAGAGTGCCTGGCTGGAAATGAATTTTTTAAATTCCAGCCACATCTTTAGACAATGCACGCAGGCCCACGGCTCAGTTCTGAAGCTCAGCATATTGACACATTTGTCTCTTTTATTCATCACGGAGAGGCTCCCATCACAGAATAAAATCTCTTTTTCTGGCTACGACGGAGCGGGACGGAAACTGCAAGCACACTTTTTATTTTTCGCGTCAATCAATACTCATCGAAGGGACAGGACATTTAAATTAGTTTTATCCGCATGTGCAGTGCTTTGGTTGCTGTAATTGACGTGTTATCAGTGTTATCTGTGCTTTCATTTGGAAATATAACACAATCAGGCAGTTCCTCTGGGTGAAATACAATCAAATAAAGCACATACAGAGAAGCTGTACCCATGGTATCGGTCTTTTATAAGTTCCTATCAATCAAAAAGGTTTCTCTGCTGCTTTATATTATTTGTGCTGGTGTCTGCAGTCACTGTAGTTACATCAGTTCTTGTTTTCTTTCCGTTAGAAAAAAAAGAAAAAAAAACAGAACAGAAAACTGAAAATTGCCTGAGCAAGATAATCCATCACAGCGAACATGGAGACTTAATTTGGTTTTGTCAGAGTTTCTTGTTTTGCTGTTATTTCATTGTGCTCGAGTTGAGCTTTTTCATATCAGTGCTCACATCACATTATGTTGTGCTTACGGTCAATCTCCTGACACACACGCACACACACACACATAGAGGAAGAAATGCAAGTCTCTGCCAGGAAATAGTCCCTTTTTAAATGTTTTACATGCAGCACATGAAATGACTGAGGGTGGAAAAACAAAGATGATTTTGGCTTTCTACATTAAATAACCCGGGCAAGGTCTTTTAATAGATATTCTGACCGTCCGCCTCGCCTTTTGTGCTGAGTTACAGATAACCGACTGCCATAGATGTGTGTGTAAATGCATCACAGTGAGGTAGCAGAACAGATGAGCGCGCACACTGACATGTTAAATTAGCTGGCAGTTATAAAAGATGGCATTTTTAGGCTGCACGAACCTCCTGAGAGAGAGAGTAGATACAGAAATATTTTAATAGATTTGATGCATTTTTTAAGCTGGCAAAACCATGAAATTGTGGTGTGTGTGTGTGTGTGTGCGTGCACGTGCATCTGTCAGAGGTACTTGTGTTTACTCAGTCACTTTACACTTGCACTCCACTAGTTTTCAGGAGAAGATATTATATTACTCCACAATATTGTATATTGCAGAATTAACTAGCTGACTGAGATTTGTAAAGAATTTGTGATGAATCTAAATGTATTAATCAGAATTATGTATATTAACCAAGTGGCAACCTATGTGAAGTGAAGCCAACGTGGAAGTGCCAAAAACTGCAGTTCCTCAAACGTCCACTTGAGGCTGGCTACAGAAGTGAGTCAGTCTCCATAAGTCCCCATGTTCAAATGTCCAACTTCACAGCAGAAATAAACATGTTTACAGCCTGGTACAAAAAACAGTTTTGGTCTCTGTAGCTAATTTCCCCGTTCATGACAACTGTACTGAGGGTGAATTTATATACAACTCACCTGTTCAAATTATATTAAGGCTTAAAGTTATGCAGGATTAACAGTGTGGAAGCTTTGATTGACAGGTAGGTGCTGTTACAGATGGCTTGTTCGAGCAGCTAGGCCTCAGTTCTGCCGATGACTCACGTCTTTGCCATTTCTTAGATTACTCCACTGACTCTATACCAGGGGTGTCAAACTGGTCCACAAAGGGGCCGTGTGGCTGCAGGTTTTCCTTCCAACCAAACAGCAGCACACCAGACTTGACTCTTTAATCACTGATCTCAGGCTTCAGAGAGTTGAGTTGGTTCAAACGTTGTCTCTTGGTTGGTTGAACGAAACCTGCAGCCACACGGGCCTTTGTGGCCAGTTTGCTCTATACGGTAAATATGAAGCCAGTGGGTGGCTAACTTAGCATAGCATAAAGACTGGAAACGAAGGGAAACAGTTAGCCTGACTCTGCCCTGAGGTTACAGAGTCTGCCCACCTATCACCTCTGATACTCTCAAAATAATATGTTGTTCAATCTGTATAAAAAACAATGTGTAAAAATGACAATTCATAGTTTAACAGGAGTTTATGTGCGTTACTATTTCTTGCCAAGGACCCGTTACCATCACTGCAGTAAAATAAAGTTTGGCTGGCTGCTGGCTTCATAAAAATTGAAGTAAAATTCAACAGAAAGGGCGTATAAAGGTGTATTTCACATTAAAGATTTGATACTTTACATAAGTTTATATAAAAAATGCGTTTCCTCAATGTGCCATGTGGATGATTACATGCACAGTGTGTTTACCTGTTCTTGTACGTCATCTATGAAGCAGCTGCATTCCCCAAGATATGAAGTGATGTCCGTGTCCGGGAGGTCCAGGATCTGGAGCGTCTTATATACAAACTGATCTGGGAACAGGTTAGTGACTCCATAGGCCACATTTAGCACATGAGACACCTGGCAGACACACACAGAGAGAGAGAGACATGAAACCCCCGGAGCAAAATGACCCCTGAGCATTGACTTGTCTTAAAAGCTGTTTTTCCCTGTGGCAAGAGAGATCTTCTGTCAGCCATATTGATGACATGACACCACCTGAATGTGACTGAGTGAGAGGGGCAGGAAGACGGAGCGAGGAAGAGGGATGTGAAAGAAGACAGATGGCTTCAATTAATTTTACACTATCTGTCTACTTTAACTTCAATTTAGCTTAGCTCAGAGGGCTAAATTCTCTCCTGCTTTAAATCTCAGGATCATACAGATGTGTACTGCTTTTGGACTGCTTGGAACATCTTTTGTCTTTAGGTTAAAGGGTAATGGAGATATTCTATATGTTTCTAACGGTCAACAAAGCCCATGAAAAGACCAAAAACTGGCAGTTTATGTGGATCCAAAACCTGATATGACAAAAACTGGGTGACATGTTCCTCATTTGGACTCAACCCCACACACATCATCCTGTTGCCCCAAATACTCACCAGAGCCCCAAATCTGGATTAATCCGCAGCAGAAAATATCCGCAGATAAATCCACTCCTTATTATTCTTTAAGTAACATTTGCTATTTTAGGGCATGAAGAAAACAAAACAATAAAACGTATTCATCGTTGGTTTTGGTCTTTTCCTGGGATTTGTTGACAATAAAAATATAGAAATAATGGCAGCCTTTCCCTCTGATAAGACCACAGGATGGTACAGAGCACATTTCATCACTAATATCTATAAAAAGACTTTTGGAAAATCCTAGTTATGTTTTTTTTAAGTAGTTTACTCTTTAGTTGACTGAAAAAAGATCTGTATTTGTTGTCCCTGGTCAGATGCTAAAAATAGTCTAATGATCCCACACTGGAGAAAATCACCTGTCAAAGCAGCTCGGATACACAAGGCGGATAAGAAATGACTCAAAAATGAGAAATAAACAGAAGAAAGTGATGAAGTCGTTCTGGTGTTAAAGAGTCTGACAGTTGTTGGAATGAAGAACTGTTTCTGAAGGAGCTGTTTCAGGTGTTCTCAGGCTTCTGCTCCTCTCATGCAGGAGGTGAGAGGAGTTGTTCATGATGGATGTCAGCTTTGCTAATATCCTCCTCTCCCCCACTTCCTCTGTGGAGTCTAGAGGGCAGTCCAAGACAGTGATGGAGCTCTTGGCCAGTTTGTTGAGTCTTTTCCTGTCATTTGTTGCTCCTTTCATTCATTACTAAAGATCTGATAGAGCAGCAGGGTGGACAATATATTAATATCATTGATCAAACATCAAATAAATAACCAGGTTCTCTGTGTTATATCCAGAATGTGGACAGGATGTTTATTAAATGCTCTACTGGTAAGAACAGACCTTTTTACAAATTGTGATTTGAGCCCACTTCCAAGTCCCCTGAGCTTTAGTATCTATCTGTGAAGCCCTGGTTGATTTGGTTATTAGGCAGTCAAAGGTTTCATTCCAGAAACAGACAGTGAAGGTATTTGTAATCTCTCCAATTCATCATCCTGAGACTGCACAGGCAGCAATATGCTCGTGCCCGGGAGCAGCCACTGCAGAGAGGAGTAGTCACATTTCTCTGATGTGGAGAAAGCAGAGCTGAGACTTACTGTAATCATTTACTCCCTCTACTGAGCTAAACTGTCACTGCATGAGTCATGAAGCTCCTCTGGCTATTGGCTGGGTTGACGCAGACCCGCAGGAACACGCGCACCTACACGGCTGCCTCTAATCTCATGTCACTACACATGCCATCACAACAAGGCAAGGGCATGCCCGCTCTATTGATCCATCTGTACTGACCTTATATCTCTGCAGGGTGTCAATGTCGTGGGCTGCATCCTGAGAAGCTGAAAAGGCAGAAACAACTCGATGAGGAGACAGACAGGAGGGCAAATGTGTCTTTAAAAACGAGATTCCTGCAGGCTGATAATAATTACTCAGCTTTAAAATGATCAAATGCAGCTTCTGCTTCCTCCTTTACATGAATATTCATCAGCAACTACCATATTATTTTTACATGAGAGAAAATTTACCACTTACAATAATTTAACTTTACAGTACCATCGGTTTTATGGCAATGACGGCGATGCTGCTGCTTTTATTAAAACAGTTTTATTCATAATGAAGCGGCATTAAGTCATTTATCAAACAAAAGTGCCAAATTGGTTGTTGGTTTGATTTCTGGTTGAGCAAAGTAAGTCATATAAAGATGACGCCCAGGGCTAAAGCTCTAAGACTCTAACCCTGCCCTGCAGTTTTATTCCTGATAAAAGTAAACCAAGCAAGACTCATGCATAAATACAGACAATTCAGTGGTGTAAAAACTCAGCAGCAGATGGCAAATGCTGCAGGATATCAGCACCTATATCACTTAGTAAGAAAAAAACTCACACAGAAGACTCTTTCTGAATAGCTGCAACACTACAGAGGGAGGATATCAGTCAGCGGAAAGCAACAATACAACGGCTTAAAGCGACAGAAAGAAAAAAAAAAACACAAATCAGACGATTTGTACAGTAGCCCGAGGCTAGGCTTAAAAACTGCTGAAATAAACATTCAATATTATCTATAGCTGCAGAGAAGGAAGTTTATGATATTCATGAAAAGGCGTCAGCCTCCGAAACAGCAAGAGTTTGAGTGACTAATGCAGCAGCGGAAGCAGGTCAAAGACTAGTGAAGGAAATAAAACGAGAGAGAACGTGCAGCAGGCCGACCTGATTCAGCTGAGAGAGGCAGCTCATGACTGAAGGAGACAGTTAAAACCGAATGAGCCGACAGTCACTCTCAATTTGTCAGATAAGTCTTGGTGAAAACAGCAGTGCTGGTCTAAAAAAGCAGGAGCTGGATAATTATGTGACATATGGGCAAGAAACAGAATATGAAGGCAGGACTTCCTCCAGATTTCCACAGTGAATACTCGCTGTCTTCAGTCCACGGCCTTCAAAGTAGCAATATTTGCACTCTTTGCAAGCGGCCAGAGCTACTTTTAACTTAATGCCAAATGCATGGTGTTGAGAGGAGTGTCTGGAAATAAGCCAGCTCCGGCCCATGTGCCTCATCAGTGCCAAAGGAAAAGATTTAAATTGACACATTTGGGAAAGGGTGCAGGAACGCCAGTATTTTTATCCTTATATCTCAGGCATGCTTATTCTGTTGAGTAGAAGATTTTAGAAGTAAAACTTTACAGTATGAAAATCCTCTTCTGCCTCTCTTATTATTTATTGCCCTTGCACTCAATATTCAGTGTTGTTCAGGTTTTTCAAATGAAGGATTATCTTTTGTGGGGTTAGATTCTCCTACATCAATCTGCAGATATATCTAAAAACACATTATCTTTAAAAATGTACTGTTTGAAGATTAAAGAACAAGTTCCTCAGTATAATGCAATTCTTAGTTTGTTGTCCTCTTTGAGGACACAAATATTGCAAGTAATAATTCAATTTTTGGGGGAAAAAAAAGCTCATTTGCTCGCTTGTAGACGGCTGAGAAGTCTCATGTTTTTGCAGGATATATGAAGCCAGCAACAGGGTTCGCTTAGCTTAGCACAAAGAGTGAAAACAGAGGGAAACTGCTAGCCCAAACAAAGAAAAGTAATATGGTAACTGATGAACTTTAGAGGTGCAAATAAGCGACTCTACCTAAATGATGTGCTGTCCCTTTGAAACAAGGCTTCGTACATTTTGGAGAATGTTTTCATAAGAAAGCAACACAATGTTTTATTAGGTTTGGTTCATATTATTACTGGGCTGAATATTTTGGGTTATACACTGTATATTTCATGATCGTTCAAGACGATTGACTGAGTTTGCAAAACTACTAACTAAACCTGACTAATAATAAATGTCAGGAGAGCTGCACCTCTGGCCAAATAATCCAAATTAAACCACAGAATTAAAGTCAAACTGTCACAATGAATGCATAAGATAATAACGACTCGCTGGAAATGACCACTGCGGATGGTAGTATATTATAAATATTACATAGTGAAATCAAGGACTGCAGAGCTGATCCTGTAAGGTCCTAACAGGGATGTGAATAGTTATTAGCAGTGAACCACTGTATAGGAAAGAGTCACCTCTATTGAGCCCAACAGATGTAATATTTTATTGATCCCTGCTGAGAAATTTTCTCTTTGATTCTCTCCTGCAGTGAGGTCAAAGCACACCTAAAGCTACAGAAGTGAACAGCACCCCAGAGCTGTGAGGGGATTCAATGTCAGGCTCAAGGACGCTTCAGCAGGACGGACGGATACATGCTGACATGTGAGGGCGTCAACGCGCGTCCTCCAGCTGAAGGGTACATCGCTATGATCCCTGAGACGAATTCAAGATTAATGACATCGATTTATTCGTTATTTTATTTATTTATTATTCGGAACAAACCATGACCGAGCGCCTTTGTAGACTGGAATACTGAAGTTAGACACTATCAAACTAAAACTGTCGAATAAAACCTCACAAGCTCCAGCGAGGTTTTCCCTCTGTGCTACCATAAAGACGCCGTAACATCTGTCTATGTAAAAATGGACATGAACTGTATGGTTATTACAGAGCTGGAAGTGGTGGCAGCACAGATAACAGCTGCTGGAGTATGTATAATATAATAATATAGCTATATATTATCACACGTGACACCTGAGAAAGTTCAATTTGTTAACAAAAGCTGAGAAATAAAATCAAATGTTCGGAAGAAGTAGTTAAGTGAGCCTTGAGATTAGAATATTTTACCACAGATACACAAGTACTTTTTTTAGATTTTAGTTTTCAGTCAAGACTTTAAATTCAGACCTTTGTCTTTACTTTTCAGTGTTCAGCATAGTTTGAATTTTAGGTGAAAGTGTTTGTTTTTGTGTGCTTGTAGTTTTTTAAATATATTCTGAAACAATATTTTTGTCGTCCTCCTACTTTTACCTCATTAAATTTTTTTGGTAATTAGCTGTCACATTTTCTTGGTGCCCTTTTAAAGTGACCAAAGTAATTAACTCATACTCAGAAAACTTTCTTAATTTAAGTCATGAGTGCATAATTCACAGACTCCTTCTTTACCTGGTAGTAGTAAAAATAGTGGCAGCGAGTAGCTCTAATAGCAATGTGGTACTTGTGGAGGTGTTGATTAGTAGTATTGGTGCTGATTGTAGCTCAGGAGGTAGAGCGGGTCGTCCACTAATCAGATGATCTATGGTTTGATCCCTGCACGTCAAAGTGTACTTACTGAACCCCAAATTGCTCTCGTAAGCTGTGCAACACCTTTACGCCTCAACACCTCCTAAAAACTTCTTCCTACTCCTTTTTGAACATGTGCGATTTAATTTAAATTTGCACTGGTTAAGAGAACTTAACAGTTGAGTTTGTGTGTGTGTGGGTTTGACCTGTTTTGGTTTTTTTTTTGTATACATCTTTTCTTTTTTATTTTGGCTTTTATAAAATCTTCAAATCAAAAAACGCACCTTCAGTGATCAGAACACAGAAAACAGAAAAATGCTGTGTAACAACTCATTTACCATTTAGCAACAATTGAAGGATTAGTAATAATAATTGTAGTACTAATCGTGGCAGCAGTAGGAGTTTTAGTTGAAGAAGTTCAGTTGCAGTAATGCTCAAATAGTGTTTGAAGTAGCAGAAGCAGTACTAGTAGTCGTGGTAATAATGGTGGCAGTAGCAGATAGTAACAATAACAGTAAAAGTACAAGTGTAGAACAGGCTGTACATTCATACTAAGAGAATTTAAGAGGTTAGAAACAATAGTAGACTTGCACTGTTAGTGGTAGGAGTATTAAAAGTATTACCCAGCAGTAAGAAAGGTCTAACAACACCGACTTGAAGGTCCAGACTTTGATCTTCTACAAATCCACATCCACTTCCCTCCTCCAGCTCTTCAACCTGCTCCTCGCCCTCTCCTCCATCAGTCCTCCTCTCCAGCAGCCTCCTGCCTGTCACTGTGGTAACACGCGTGCACTGTTTCTTCAGGCGGTTTTTGGAGAAGCCCTGGATCTCCTGAGCCAGCGAATGCATCACAGCAGCAGTTTACAGGGAGTCAGCTGCAACAAAGCAAAGAGTATTAAAAGAGGAGGCGTTAGACTGAACAGAGCCATGTGATCTGTTCATACCTGCAGACACCTTATATACCCCATACACAACCAGCAGACATACAAAATCAATCAACTGCTTCAGTAGAGCAGGTTTGTTTTCAACTTAGGTTACTTTGTCAGTTGATTTATGACATTTTAAAGTGCATAAACTTCACTTTTTGGTGCGTTTAATCCCAACAGCTAACCTATGCACAACATGTGAAACACCTTGACGTGCAATGAGGGCGGTGACGTGTAAAACATCTGTAAATAATGGCTGATTTTGAACAAAAAAACACAGAGCTGTGTCGTTTTCCTGCTTCGTGAACCCACCTGCTCCTGTAAATGTACTGTGTTCTACCAAAACCCCCACTCAGAGTTAGATCGTCGCTGCTTTAAGCCTTCCATACATTGCATGCACATTTACATGCACAGCTGCAGCATTTCATGGAGGATTGGTGAGAAACTCGGACGCGGTTGCAGGAGTCGAGGCTTTCAAAGACCTGACAGCTGAGTCGGAAGCTGCGTCAACAATGTGAGGCGTTCACTGACTCACAGTAAAATAGTAAATGGCACGGACACGCTAATCCTGCTCAGGGTGTGGCTGATAATGGTGCAAAGTTTTGTTTATTAATTAACAAATCTAATCCTTTTATTATTTAGAGAGCTTTAATTCAGAAATGTAGACTTTGTTAAGGTTAAACTTTTAGCTTTTAAACTGGACAGTAGTTTGCACTTGGACAGAGAAGAAAATAACAATGGAGAAGTTTATTTATAATTTTACCACAAAATCCAGATGCAGTGCTGAAGCCATTACACTGATCTGTGTTTTACTTATATTATATTCATGTGAGTAACATAATCATGCTTATATATCAAATTATGCTGATCATAATGAAATACCATTGATTATGTTGATGTAATATTTCTTAAATGGTTATGATGATGATGATGATGATGTCAGAGATGGTACCTCTATATGTAGATGTTACCTGGGCACAGGTAAGGGGTGTGTTTGGCTAGAGAGCGGAAGGGTAAACAATTTTCAACCGCATTTTGAGACAAAGCAGAGTTTTGTTTATATTGCCGTTACTGTTAACACATAAAAGAATGTATTACTGTGACACTACGAAAGAATGCACGTTGATTTACTGACCGCTCCTACATGCAGTGATTAGTTAAAGCACGTCCTGACGAATACTATTACTAAAATGACTTGTAGTGCATGTGGCTTTAGTATCCTGTTGGAAAAAGCACTAAAGGATAGTTGGTTCTGATGGCTTATTAGCTTACATCATGATCACCGTGCAAGATTAAAGAAGGTACATCAATCAAAGAGAGAGAGACACACAAATGCACAGCAGCAGCAAATCATTTCATTGGTGTCTACGTATCAGAATCATTACTTATTTTTGTTACAATACTCCAGGTATACAAACAAACAAACAAGAACAACATATGTAAACAAGTAACCATCTATATAAAAGATCAAATTTACAGTTAAATAATGTGCAACAACTGCAAAAAGTGATGTTTGTGTCGGATTACAGAAGGGGGTGATATCAAGCTGATATTGAAGATATTAATATAAATTCAAAACTTATTTTAAATTACATTAAAGAGATCCCCACGCATAAAATATTGCAAATGGTCTGATATGTTTCTATGTCAGAGTACCACCAGTGGGTACTTGCACCAGAGTTTGAGAAGCAGTGAATTTTTACTATTACCGGGTGTCCGTGAACGCAGCAGGAGCCAGCCTCGTTGTGAAAACCAGGACAACTCCTTCATCCCTGTGACCGAAAAAAAAAACAGGCTGGGAGACGGAGGGGTGGAGTACAGGAAGCTATCCGAACATGGGTGAAATCTAAAAACCTAACGCCATAAATCACAGCTGCTTCATTTCATTTGACGGGCGATTTGTGATATTTTTTATTTTTATTTTTTTTCTGGATTCAATTTGGGGAATTTTTTGTTGTAACCGAACACAGCGAGCAAGATGTCTCGGGGAGTGATCCAGCCCAGCCAGCAGAAACTGGCAGAAAAACTCACCATCCTCAACGACAGAGGCATCGGGATGTTGACCCGTGTTTACAATATCAAAAAGGTTCGCACACACACACATACACACACACACATGCAGATATATCTCCATGTAACCACGTAGGACTCATTATATGGACCCGAAATCAGTGTCAATACCAGCGTCAGTTGACAGTATTAATGCTTGATTTAGCTCGTTACTCAACGTTAACGGTAGCTAGATTAATCCACCCCTGATATTTGATATATTAGGCACTAATAATGCTCTTTAAACAGATATACATATGCGTCACTTATCCTAAATATGTCCCTTTTAGCATCCCATGGAAGGAAGCAGGGCTGTATGTAGCCACAAGCTGTCGCGTTAGCTTGCGGTAAAGCCGACCGTTGGTTGTTTTATTATTTTTTTATACACATAAACTGGATTTAAAATAGTGTTGGAGACAAATGTAAAAGGCATATTATGAGCGCTGTGGTGGCCGTGTATCGACCACAAACCACAGCAATAATTAGAAACCGTTAAAATGAGGTGATAATCGGCAAACCGTCAGGGCCTGCAGCGGTGTTAGCAGGCGGCTAGGTAGCTAAGCTAAGCTAAGCTAACCAACGGCTAAAGCTGTTGGTTCGGGCGTCGTCTCTGCTCCACCAAAAAAAACAAAAACAAAAAAAAAACACGAAGCTCACCACCAAAAAACAAAACAAAAACACCAAACCACAGACACAAACCGCAGCTTTAGATGATTTATTAGTTCAAACCAGTCAGTCTCATCTAACTTTGTGTTTTTCCACAGTTCAAACCAGTCAGTCTCATCTAACTTTGTGTTTTTCCACCCGAGCTAACAGCTAAGCTAAACGTTAAACGTTGAAAAAATAACGGCTGATTTTTAAACGAATATTTTGCCTTTTTATTCGATTAATCGTTAAAAATATCATTTAAAAAAAAGACCTAGTTTATCAAACAAGCCTAAAACATTGAGTGCATTGTATTAAAAATGATATAAATATCAATAAGTGCGTGTTTATCTCTTTTAATTTTGTATTTTTAATCAATCAGTTGATCAATTAAAGGTCCAGTGTGTAACATTTAATCGGATCTATTGACATACATGGAGAATAGGGATGTAACGATACACTCACGACTCGATCCGGTTCACGATACGATTTTCTCACAATTATTAATATTTTTTTATCAAAATGAGCTACCAGACAAATTACGACCAAATAAAAATATCTTTTTATTTGTAGGAAAAAAAGTATTTCTTTACAGAAACTCTCAAACAGTTTGTGTTCTCTTATAAAAATGAGAATGGTCATTTTAAACAACAAAATACAGTCTTTGGAAACAATCTCACAAGTAAACTCGTGTTAACCGGTGTAACGTTACTTTTGCCTCTCACTGTGGCAGTGGCTCATATGCTGCTGCATGTTGCTCGGGGTTGTATTTGTGTATAAAGGGAATCCAAAAAGTCGCCACACAGGTGATTTCAAACTGCTCGGTGCATCCTCTATTTCAAAGTCACGTGACTCGACGTCTGACGTTCAACAAATGATTCACCAACCAGTGACTTTTTTTAAGATGACATAAGAAAAAGAACATATCCTACTACGTCTCTCGCATTCGCGAAGAATCGCGACTCATTTTTTCTGTCAACCGGTGTGAATCATCACGCATTTGTACCGATTTTTAATCGTGTTACGATGCATCGTTACATCCCTAATTAAAAATGATATAAATATCAATTGCATCAAAAAGTGCATGTTTATCTCTTAATTTTTTTAACAGCTGCTTTGCTCATTAATCAATGATGCAGCATAGTTTGAATTTTAGGTGAAAGTGTTTCTTTTTGTGTGCTTGTAGTTTAAAAAATATATATATATTCTGAAACAATATTTTTGTCGTTCTCCTACTTTTACCTCATTAGATTTTTTTGGTAATTAGCTGTCACATTTTCTTTGTGCCCTCTCAAAGTGACCAAATAATCCAATACATTTAAGAAAAAAACATCATCCAATACATTAAAGAAAAGTACCTAGTTTATCAAACAAGCCTAAAACATTAAGTGCATTGTATTAAAAATGACATAAATATCAATAAGTGCGTGTTTATCTCTTTAATTTTGTATTTTTTAACAGCTGTTTTGCTCAATAATGAATGCTACAGTTGTCAGTTGATCAATTAAAGGCCCAGTGTGTAAGATTTAATTGGATCTATTGACATGAATGGAGAATAATGTTTTTAATTAGTGTGTAATCACCTAAAAATATTAATTGTTATGTTTATTTTGCCTTTTTGAATGAGCCTTTTTATATCTACAGAGGGAGCGGGTCCTCTTATATGGAGTCTGCCATGTTTCTACAGCAGACCAGAAGGGACAAACCAAAGACTGTTCTCTACATACGACCTTTTCACATTTAGTTTCACTGTAGTTTCTCTTTGACGCTTAAAACAAGGTTATTCAGTCGATTGCAATCTGAAGCTTCACCAACTAGATGCCACTAAATTTTACACACTGGACCTTTTTTTTAAGCTAATTATTACAGCACAAACATGTAGCATTTGATGTTTAAAGTCCCTCTAAGTCATAGTAATATAAAATATAACACATTTATTAATGTTACTGACTGTTTAACTGTGTTGCTCAAGTATTACACCAATGGTTTGTGTGTGTGTGTGGGAGGAAAAAGAGTAGTGGATCTGTTTGTGTGGGACTAGCCTTTGTGCCTGAGTATGTGTGATGAATAAAAAAAAAAAAGAGGGAGAGCAAGAGAAAGAGGTCAGTCATATCCTACCAAAGTTATAGAGAGCACAGAGTAGACATTAAACTGTCTGAAAGCCCATACTGTTTCCTATTTATTGGCCTAAAAACAACAGTCAAAATGTGGCGTTACATTGTATTTTTTCTTACGAGACAGTATGAGCAGTCAGGCACGACCGCAGAGATTTTGCTGCTGATTACTCTCCTTAGTACGCCCTTCCTTTCCTCCCTTTCTTCCTTCCTTTTTCTTTCTGTCCGTGCCATCATCCTCACATCTATCCTGATCTACCTCACCATACGGCTTCTGAACATATCCACCCTGATATTCTGTTCCAATGTTTTTATTTTATTTTTATTTTTTTTTAATGCTTCCTCTTCTTTGTTTTTTTTTTGTTTGTTTTTTTTACCTTGTGATGATAGAAAACTTTCTAGCATCCAAATATCTTACTGCATCCCAAAGCTAGAAATGAAAGAACTGGGACAGTAATCTGTGATGCAATCTGTGGGCTCATTCTGGAGAAATTTGGACGCCAGTTTAATCTTTTAATCTTTTTTTTTTTTTAATCTCCTGAAAAATTCCCACATAAAGCTGCTCACAAAGTTGTCTCTAAGTCCTCATCAGCGGCTTTGTTAAGTTTCTTAATGAACACAGAGGTGACAGACTTGCTGCTCTTGTTTCTGCCTTTGGGAGAGAGTAATTCATGCTCACTAACGGTAATATCATCATCTAAGATCACAGCTCTTTTCCATCTTAAAGCATATTCACTCATCACACACCATCAGCCAGCTGCAGAAAACCTTTTTAAAAATCTGTTTCCGTAACAGTCACCTTTTTTAATTAATCTTGGCTGAGTGGCATTAAAGTTTTTGTTTGCTGTGCTTATCTTTCAGCCAGAGGACCTTCTAACATCATATTTTGTCTTGCACACAGTGCTTAAAGGGTGTTTATTTTCCTTAACCCTGCTTACACAGTCAGGTAACCCCCCACAGCGTCCTCGGTTATTAAAACACATATGCCTATCAGATAAGTGCAGGCCAGACTCCACGTTAACCAGCAGTACGATGCACTGAAGTGTTGGATGTATTCACAGCTTGTTGTATAAATCCTGCAACAATCCTAAACAGAAACTATGCATGTCAAGCCTTAAAAAATGTTTTTCTTTAAACAGTGTGAGAGAGATGTTTATTAAACTCAATGTAGCCTGGTCCAGGGTTCGTACAGAGTCTTGAAAGTTTGGAAAATGTTTTAATAAATATGCTTGAACTCAAATATACTCCTTTTTAAATTTAATTTTAAATATAATCTGGTGTTAATAGACATAATCACACATGCAAAAATCTTTTAATGTTTTCTCGGCTTGTTGCACTGTCCTCAATTCAACGTGTTTTGAGTGTGCCGCAACCACCGGAGCTAAAATCGCAGCCGTTCTAGTCAGTATTTCAAACCCCACCAGAAGTGTTGCGGTCCATTTCACAAGCCTCCCAGAAGTGGGTCTCTGCCCGGCACAGAGCAGCTCAAGCTGTCCGAAAGTCAGGCACAGAAACAGCATAGAGAATCTGGTGGTTTTTCAAAATAAAACACCCTGTGCGAGCTTCCGATTGTAAAAACAGACAATAGGGAAACAGTATAACTACGTAGCATGCCCAGTAACGTGCCCGGTGGGGTTTAAGCTCAACTCATTAAATAATCATGATGAAAACATACAATCAAAGTTGATACGAACAACATAGTGATGACAATATACTTTGATTTCTATGGATATAAAGGAATTCTGTAAACTTCCCAAACTTGCAATCGAGGTAACAATTTAGATGTGATGATAAAAGTTTCAAGAGTCTGGAAATCTTTACATTAGTTTCCTTGAAAGTTCTTGAATTTCATCTCTAAGAAGCTGTACAAACCCTGCTGTTGTTCTGCTTTTTGTTCACATGTACCATGAAGTGAAATGAACACCTCTCTGACAGTGTTTAGGGGACATTTAAGGACATTAAATCAATTTTAAATTATTGTTAAATGATTAGCAGAGAGAGATTTACTTTAATAATTCACACTACCGCCACCCTTTACTGGACACTCAGCTGCTCTTATTAAAGCAGATAAAGCCATCTCCGTCTCTATTTCCAACAGCTCAGTCTCCACTATTCGTGCGTTATTTTCCCAATAATGATTGTTTTGTTTTTTGATGACGCAGCGGGTTGTGTGAGATCAGGATATTCGTCTTCTGCTGGCTTTGTGGTGCCAACATTTTCTCCCGCCTTGTGCTGCACGCTCACCGAAGCTGTCAAAACACTAAAACCTGCCCCTGTCTGGTTCCCAGAATGCACTGGGGAAAGTGCAGCCTTAGTAATAGGTTTACCTGTGGTGGCTCTGAAGGGGACAGTAGCTGCAGTCACACATGAATAATAATGTACTGGGGGAAAAATTACAGGTTGACATTTAATGAAGGGCAGCCCTGATTTACCAGAGGCAGGGTTTTTTTTTGTTGTTTAACCTTCATTTCTAATTTCAAGGATATTTTATGAGCCGTTAACGGCAAATTGGCCAACACCGCCATAAATTTCTCATGGTCTTTCAATGGAGGATGTCCCTGAGAAAAACGCAGCACAAACTGAATTTCATCAGACTGTTGGCACCTTTTAAAATATATATTTTAATATGTGCAGTTGTTTACTTGAAGGCTGTGAGTGTACAGGTTTGTGCAGGCTTTCAGCCCTCCATAGCACGACTGCACATCTCTGTTTAGATGGTAGGAGACTTCATAATGTTGCTGAGGGATCCCCTTTTCTTTTCCGTGCTCAATACATCGCCTACTGCTGGAAATGCACACTGAATTTAGTTCAACGTTTAACATTAAGGATTAAATTAGATTAATTGTGTCTAAATGAAACTGAGAGTAAAATATGACTGGAGTGTTAACTCACATTTTCTCTTGATGTTTGTTTCCCTTGACTGTTCTTGTTCCTCTTTTTTTTTTCTCTTCCACTTCCCGAGAAGAAACTCAACAGATAAGAAAACTGATGAATAAACAGCGTGTAGTTAATCATGTGCCAGATAAACAACCCGGTCAGGACTTTATGCCATTATAACACACTGAAAGTTGAATGGTGCAACTTTGCTTCACGTCACTCCAAAATAATTCTGATTAAACCAAAGTCTGATCTGAAGCACTACACCATGTATTATTTTACTTCCATACTGATTAGATCGATGGCTTTGGCTGACTCATCATGGGCTGTAATCGCCCAGGGATCCTTATTTTCATCATTCCTGCAGACAACTGCTCAACTGTACACAATGCAACCACATGATTAGAGTAGGGATGCACCGATCTTGCGTTATCTGTCCTGATACTGCTTC
This sequence comes from Larimichthys crocea, assembly GCF_000972845.2. Classification (NCBI taxonomy): domain Eukaryota; kingdom Metazoa; phylum Chordata; class Actinopteri; family Sciaenidae; genus Larimichthys; species Larimichthys crocea. The sequence continues at coordinate 23,325,309 of NC_040013.1, forward strand.
TCCACCTAAACAGTTACTACCAAACTAATATCAGGCATGTAAAAATAAATGTAACGAAAGGTCGCTGTGGCAGCCTCACTGCGACTGAATAATGTAACTGACAGTGGAGACATTAATAAAGAAACTCGCCAATACCCAGTTCACTTCAGTAAGGTTCAGTATCCTGATGTGATGGATTCAATTGGTGCATTTCTAGTGGGGGGGAATATATGAGCCCGAGCGACACTGGATTAAAAACATCTGATGATATATTGGCCGATGGTGATCAAACGATCGTGATACGGATCCTTTTAAATTTAAGAATTGTGAGCAACATGCATTCTGAGCAGGAGATTTTAATCGGAATGAATCGTCAGTGGACAAATAATGTAAAGGAGGCACTTTCTGAATACCTAGTTTAAAAATTGTTTTTACTCTTCAGCGATCGCCTGAAGATTTAGGGGAACAGCCAGTGTAGCCAGCGGACATCCAGAAAATAGATATTGGATATCCGTGCTGAGGCTTCCTCTGTCTGAAACGCAAGAATAACAGGACAGACGTTCGGCTAATTCCATTTAAACGAACAGATAACTGAAAGCTAACCCACTCACATGTCATTGTTCAATACACTTCCTGTGGCAAAACCTTGGGCCCTTGCCTACAAATTCTTTGCGTAGAGATTATCAGCTCACATATAAACCCATTTCGATATACACATACAGTGTAATGCCCTACATAAAATTAGCACAGTGATCATGAACCATTAAAGACTTGAGCAGTCAACATCAGTTTTGCTCTCAGTTACAAATATACGGTTTTAAATTTATCATGACTACAGTCCAAAAACAGCACAGTGAACTTACAGTTCAATGTTTTTATCAGCTAGACGGGACGTTAACCTGCAACACGATCCAGTATTGGATGTATCCACAGGATGGGCATGCATTATGCAACAGAAACCACCTGAGCAGTCAACATCAGTTTTGATCTCAGTTCCCCAGACGACAACACTATTTGACTATTTTACGTGCCACTTCACCACCCACTCCCTCTTAAAGTGCCACCACAGTCTGACTGGAACGCAGTAGGATGCTGTCGCTCTTTTAAAAATAAGCGTATCATGTCGCCAACGTGGCCACGAAACGATAAATTCCGACACGAATCGGGAGCGATCACCGGCGATGAAGCATTTCAGCGCTTCAGCCATCAGGGACTGCTCGCTGCATTTGTCAGTTACTAAGCAACAGCCATGGAGGAGAAACGTTTGCGAGTGGCCAAACTTTGATTCACACCGTTCACTTCATAAGACAGACACCGCCGCTGACAGTCAGCCATATTATTTCACACTCTTTTAAAATGGATGTGTTATGTTCAATGTGTCTGAGTGTGTAGGTCGGGATACGACAGCCTTATGTTGAACACAATATGGTCACATGTCGGTGCCGCATGTGTTGTTTTTTTTATGTGTTGTGTTAAAGAAATGGCAGTGTGGCTATCCCTAACTAAACTCTCAGATATGCAGCTGTGTGAGAGTCTGTGTGTGTGTGTATGTGTGTTTTATGTGTGTGAGCGAGTGTGTAGATCAGTGATCCAGCAGTTTGTCTGGGTGGGCTCTTTGTTTTGATTTCTTCTCTTCTTCTCTCCGTTCCAATGCTTCCCCCCTCTCCTATGCAGCAAGGACAAGTTTGGAAGGTTTGCAAAGTTTATCACCTTCCACTTATGAAACCCCACCTCCCCTCCCCTTTTCACCTCTCCTCAACTCCTTCCTCTTCCCTTCTTTTCCCTCCTCCTATCCGTCCTCCTCCTCTTCCTGGCTACCTGTACTGATCTGTTGGTCCTCTCCTTTGTGCCTCACTCCTCTCTTCATGTTTGAATCTGTGATGCTGAGAGTAAGGCTGGGCTCTACTCACCAACCCCCCAGTGGAAATTCAGTGTTATTATTCATTTGCTTATAATACACTTAATTTTTTTGTGTGCTTTGTTTGGGAAAAGAGTGCTTTTTATTTCATTTTACACCAAACTAGCCAAACTAGATTAACCCTTCTTTTGGCGAATGCCAGAAATATTGAGTTATGAATATCGTACGTACCTGACAAAAGGGGTGCATATACATTTGTGGCTCCAGATATGGTACTGATAGTTCTATACTCCGATTATTATAATCTGATTATCAGAAACATTAATTCAACATAGAAATGTTAAATATTGTTTATCTGGACAGCGTTTTCTACTTTTTATTAGTCACCACAAACTCAACAATCGCTGTAAAAATGATGAATGAATTGATCTGGCAGGCGATTTCTCACTGCATCATCCCAACAAGCACTTTTTTTTAGATGACAGTTTAAAATTTGTTTGTGAATTGGTTTCTGGCAGAGAAACAAACTTAAGTCATGCTGACAAACACAAAAGGATGAGCGAAGATCACCCTGTGTCCAGCAGCCAGTCCAGGCAGTCAGCCAGCTCTTAGCAGGTTGTAGTTGTTCTGCTCCTTAATCACATGAAACCATCCATTCTTCGGAGCTCCTCTGTTTCTTTTCTGTTCTTTTTGCAGCAGTAAATCCCTCCTTACAGTGTGAGGAACGACAGACAAAAAACAGCTTGAGCACGCGAGGAGGAAGTTTGTTTTAGCGTGGGAAAAAACGTGCCATGGGGTGTTTGAATATTTCATCCAGTGATCAGCAGCCATAATTAGTCTTCAGATGTAGGTTACCCCGGCACAGTGCTAGCTATTCCACAGTCCCCTGCCATATGCTGGTATGGTGGTGGAAGGGGGGAGACCCTATGAGAAGCTCGGCTGCTAATTACTACCCGGAGTGGAGAAACGATGGCGGAGGCAAGACTTAAGATCTGTTCTGGTATCCAGGCAACAGCTCCCTTACTCCTCCCTGACCTCCTACTGAGTCTCAGCTTATTCCCATGCCCTGTTCCTTCATTCACCGCGTCCCTCCTTTCCATCCATCTTTCCATCAGCTCCCTCCCCACCCAAACCCACCCCACCCCACCCAAACCAAACCCAGCCAGCCAGCTTAATGCACTAGCCACCACCAGCACTAATGGACAATGCCATGCCATTATAAATGACAGAAAACCAGTAGAAATGAATAAATCTTGATGCTTTTTTTCTGTAACTTTACTCATTGGAAGTAAGTAGGTTAGTTGAAGCTAATCTATCTCTTTTCATGTTTTGGCCCATCTATTATAACTTATGTATAACTTACAGTACATAACCATTATCCAAAACAGAGGTGTTTACCTTGAATGTCAGTGTGTTGCTAATTATTTACCTCTTTGTCAGTCATGTCACTGTCACCTGTAATGCAGACAGTGATGAAAACATCTTTTTTTGTTGCTTTCAAGTGTTTGTGGGAACCTGTGCGAACCATAGTCTGAAAATCACACCAGAAATATAAAATAATGTGATTTATTTTGGTAGTTTGTTGCATCATAAAATCACTGTTGGTCCGTTACCCACAAGTCTTGGATGTTGGAGCGTCCTACAATCATTTGAATGCACCAACAAGTAAGTGAATAAATCAGTTTAATTGTAGAGAAGCAATCTTGAGAATCAGAAAGTGCTTCACAAAATTAATGAAGAGAGCACATACAAGTTTTCAGACTCCAGTTGTAAAAGTTTACAGTCGTGACCAACCTTAAAAGTTAAAGCTAAAGGTGACAGAGTTTTGGCTGTAATGGCTTTCTTTGACTCTGGGCTAAAACATGGAAAACATTTGTACTGTCCCTTTTTTAGTCAGCATTCCAATGTTATGCAGTAACCGGACAGTGTTTTTCACTCTGCAGTTCCCCGGCGTGAGTCAAAGGGTAACTACATTTTTAGTGGCCAACATAGAGACTAGTCTGTTGTGTAGGGTGAGGCTAGTGGTGTGTTGTCATCAGAAAGAGCGCTGTGTTAGCAACGACAGCAACAACAGAGCTTGTGCTTTTGCAACTGCATGGATTTCACAGTCACATCTTGATTTCCTTGTTTCTCATTGAACATACTTTGAACTTCAGTCTGCGTCTCACACACCTGAACAGATTTTCTTTGACCAGTAGCTGTAAAAGAGTAAAAATTGACCGTGTGCATTGACGGCCGTTGGAAGTTGGAAATCTGGTCAGGTGTGCGAGAAGTTGGGCACAAGGAAACAAGCTGAGACTCAAGGTCCGGTGTGTGTCATCGATGAGTATTGAAATCATGTTGGTGTTGTGTGGTGTTGTTTTTTTTCTGTGTCAAATCCCTCCCCCCCAAGTGTCTTGTGTGCGAGACCCTGCAGTTGTAGTGGGTGTGTTTCATGTTTGTTTTAGTGAGTGAGTATGCTGAGTTTTTCGTTTAGTTGGGTTTTCCTGAGAAGCAGGCTATACTTTATTTTTTCATGTCAGGATAATTACTCGAACTAATTAAACCTTTTTTTTACACCATTTAGCATCTCGTGTTGAATTCTAGCAGATGCTAAACTCGCAGTTAAAGCAGCAGCGTCCACAGTCGTGGCTCTGATGTGATTCCGTAGTAGTCGTAGGTAATCTGTAAATTTAAAGGGTGATGAAACATCAAATCCTTGAAGGCAGAAAAACACAGATTTCTGTGGGTTGAAGGTTTTAAAGTCTGTCACACTGACCACACCCATCGTCAGCAGACACGACGCAAAATGTGACTGCAGTGCAGTGTTTTTTTAAATTATTATTAAAAACTCCACTGCTACACGTCAGCAAGTCGAATCTTCAGCTTGTGTGTTTCATCACGTTTGCACCGGGGGTTTGTGAGTTACCTGCTGTGTGTGAACTAGCATGTGTCGCAGTTTTCTCCAGGTTTCATTTTGCACTGGCTTTAAAAGCTCGAAAATGTTTCGGCGCCATGCAAACTGAAATCCACGCGGTTTTCTGGTTGTGGTTCTGTTTCCAAGCCTGTCGGTTCATTAGCTGTGGTGTGTTTTATCGCAGGGTCAAAACATTACATTTAATAGTTCTGTGTTTGTAGATTTTATTTTATTTTTATGGCCTTTTCTTTCTAAATGTGTGCTTCCACTTTCTAAACTCAAAGTTTAACCATGAGGAACTAAATCCTCAGAACGGTCAAAGGCACTGACCTCTTCTAGGATTGTTCCTCTGTGTTGGCAGCCAACAAAACTTTATACGTTCACTCTGTTTATGGCACTTTGCATGCATGGACCTCACATCTTCCTCACCATTCACTACTACACTACCCATAATGCATGAGCGCTGTTGCTTCCTGCCGGGAGTCAGGGCAGTCAAGAAGTCAGACAGCAGCACCTGTAGTGGAATAGAGCATAGAGAACTGAGCTCACGTAGGCGCAGATGACAGGAAATATTCAGAGGAAAGACTTTCTCTCTCACTACTTATCTCTCTTTCCATTTCTCTTGAATCATTTCTCACTTTTACTTCCGTTTTTTTCCTCCTCTGTGTTTCTCTCTCTCTCTCTTCTGTTTCATTCACTCCCTTCCTCATTCTTACCCGTCCATCACTCAGCCCGTCATGCGGTGGTACTAACCAGTGACGGGCTCACAGACAGTGTTTGAAACTGAAACCCTCTCATTACCTGGGACTTCCCTCAGTGGTTCTCCTCCTGTCTGTGTTGTGGAAAACGTCCGATGCCGATCCAGACGGTACAACGAGTCGTCAAATTTGCAGACAAATCTGTTATCAGAAGTATAATTTGTGTTTTTAAATCAACATTTCGGAATCGAGGCTCGGCTCTCTGCGTCTCCACAGCTCAGCAGCTGAGAACCACTGATGATCTCAGTCTTTTTTACTACAGTTGAACCTGGTTTATCCAAACATGAAAACAGCGGACCTCCAAACTTAACTCTAATCTGCCCTGCCGATTGTCATCCACCCAATTGACACGTGCATCTGAATGGCAAATTAGACTGCACAGGTCACAAGCGTCAAGTTTGCATGCGTTTGTTTTCATGTCTTGAATACGCCTCTGGTCTGGAAATTTCACTTGGTGTCTCATTCACCTGAACCCAACCCTTCCTCTCATATCCTGGGCCAGGATAAACCAGTTTTCACTGTAAAGCACTAAATGTTTCCCTGGTGATGACCACACATCTAACATGCCTGACCATGAGGAGATAAATGTTAGAATAATAGAAGTAAAATCTGAATTGTGTGTGTTTCAGTAGCAGCAGTGTACTGTACTTACCTTTTTTCTTTTGTTTGGTCTCTCCTCACATCTTCTTCTTCTTCTCTCCTTTCCAGGCATGTGGCGACCCCAAGGCTAAGCCCTCCTATCTCGTCGATAAGAACTTGGAGTCTGCCGTTAAATTTATTGTCAGGAAGTTCCCTGCTGTGGAGACACGGAATAATAACGTAAGTACGCCCTGCATGTACGTCTGCGCTGCGTTTTGTGTGATGCAGAGAGCAAGAGAGTGAAAGAGCGTCCGGTCACCGGTGTGATTTGATTTTTGCTTTAACACGTGCTGCACTTACACAATATTCCATATCACGATTTCTCGCAAAAATGACATGAAAGAAAGTGTAGCTGAACATACCTGGAAAATGCAAAGAATACACACATTAGTTATTGAAAGGTCAGGGTTAGTTTAACTTACATACAAGCGAATGATGTGAAATTATAATAGTTAATATGTTCTGTCATAGCCAGATCTCATCTGTCAATCTCAGCATCAGTTATTATGATGTAGACTCTTAAATGTTGTTTTATTTGACGTACAAGCAAATTACTTGTGTGAAATTGAATCTACAGTCTCAATATTCATTTATTATTCAATGAAGTGATGATCACGTAAACTTTTAAATGTCACAAAACACCATCACAAGTGAAAATACTGGAGAAAATAAAGCAGCTCCTCATTTTGATTTTGATTCGTAGAACCAGTTCATCTTTTGTTAGTCATGTGACTGAACGTAGTTTTATATAACAAGGGGAATCTTGATTTAAAAACACCATTTAGTACAGTTAAACGTGTGTGTGTGTGTGTGTGTGTTTGTGTGTGTGTGTGTGTGTGTGTGTGCGTGATACGTGAACTAAACCAAGTCATTGCTCATCAAATGTGTCTTTTGGCTTTACTTGTTAGCTTAGCTCATAGCTTCTGGCCTATGTGTTTATGTAAAACTGTCATTGAGCAAAGAGCTGTGTGCTCGCCCGTGTGTGTGTGTGTGTGTGTGTGTGTGTGTGTGTGAATGAATGAATGTGAGTGTGTGTGTGTGTGCTCGCCCGTGTGTGTGAATGAATGAATGAATGTGAGTGTGTGTGCGTGCGTGTGTGCCCGTGTGTGTGCCCGTGTGTGAGTGTGTGTGTGTGTGTGTGTGTGTGTGTGTGTGTGTGTGTATGAATGAATGTGAGTGTTTGTGTGTGTGTGGAGCTAACTGCTTTATTCAGTATAACTGTGCAGAAATTGTCCCTTACGTTGTTTTCTGCTTTGTTTCTGTGTTTGTTTGTGTTCTGCATGCTAAACTTGGCTTATACCGGACTTGTGCTTTTTGGTAAGTTTCTGTATTTTAGTTCACGTACCTAAGTTTTGTAATAATGTTTTTTTTGTTTTTTTTTTGTACCTGTTTTTGGAGTGTGTTTTGCGTTGCTCTGCTTTTTTCTCTCTCCTTTCTCTCTCTTCGCTGGCGGCATTTTTTTTACTTTCTATCCTTCATCCACTGAGTGTGACTGTGTGGCTGGTTTAACTACCCGGTTTGCCGGCTGGCTGACTGCGAGTTTGAGTCGATGGCTGGCTGGCTATTTGAGTGACGGGCTGACTGCCTGCACTAAGGAGTGTTTTGGAGCGTATATACTAATTTCTTTTCTGTCAGCGATGGTTCATTAGTGTGTGGACAGGTTTGAGGTCCTTACGTCTGCCTCTGTAAGTTAGCAGCAACCTGAACAGAAGTTTAGAGGAATCGGCCGTTCAAAATGAGGTAAAGGGGCAGAAAACACTTAAAAGGTAACAGTAAAACTCATTCTTTGGGTCAGTTTTAACTCCTTGGTGCAGCAGCACAGTCGCACGCTCTCTACACTTGTCATTTCTTACACTTTTTCCACTTTATCTCGTCGTCTGCACTGGTTAAAGTTACAGTTTTGATCTGAAACACACACACATACACACACAGCTTCGGGGCTGGGTTAAATTTACATACAGTATGATTCAGTCATTTCTGTCATGTAAACAGAAGCTGCTTCTTATTAGCTAAAGATAAAGCTTTCACATTGCTTTTACATGTATGTGTATATTCTCCAGCTTGTTAAAAGATTGATGTGACAATCTTTTCAAAATTATTTTAAAGTCTGGGTTTTTTTTATTTTTAAAAACACGTTACATCCACAGCTTAACTTTTCCAGACATCGACAGGTACAGAAAAAGGTTTTGATGCTTCGTTCACTCTTTGAATTTCCCGCCTCACTTCTGTCTTTAAACTCTGACTTGTAGAAAACTCAGCCAAGGCACTATTGGGTGAAGCGCCCGGCTCAGATTTTACTCTGGTCAAACATTTTTACTCAAACAGGAAAGTCTGCGCACCCTCAGACTTTTTATTCTGAGTCTGTTTCCAAACATAAATAATTAGTTTTTCATTTAATATAAAAGTCGAGTTGAAAAAACAAATTTCTAATTAAGTAAATAAAGAAATTAATTAAAAAGAAGTGAATAATGTCACTGTCATTATCGCACGCAGACAATATCTGTAGTGTTTGTAAACAAATATTCAAATGAAGGAAATGTTGTACCAAAGTAAAATGAATAAAAAATTACATTTCATAATCTATCTTTGTATCTAGTTATCTGTGCTTCTCTCTGCTTGTAGCCTTGAAGGAAAAGTTTTACTCGCTCCGATAACACAGAATTATTCAGCAACAGTACTTCAGTTATATCAGCTTGTTGTCAAGACAAAATTAAGAGAAACTAATGAACTGTATTGATCCCTGAAGGGAAACTTTGGCAGATATTTCTCGCTATGGTTTTTATAAAAATGTGAACCGGGCCAGAGTTTATCAGAGTATCATGTGTTAGTTTGGATCTCATCAACTGTTTGATCCACCACTCGTATAGTTGGCCAGTTGAATATTTACTTAATTAATGTAACTTGTGCATGAAATCATTCTGCAGCACAGAATCAAACCACAGCCTGGACTCTAATTTAGCTCAGCCCGATTTATTAATAAGTGGAAACACATTTTAAGTAAAGTACCGACAAAAAGCCAAAAGGGGAGACGCAGTAAGTAGTCACAGATTGTCTTCATTACTGCGCTCAGGGTAAACAGGTTTTACTGATATGTTTTAATAAGTCATATGTTGTTATTTCATAACATTTCTGTTGACTGCGTGCACTCTGCCGTGTTTACAGCAACAGCTGGCTCAGCTGCAGAAGGAAAAGTCAGAGATTCTGAAGAATCTGGCCCTCTACTATTTCACCTTTGTAGATGTCATGGAATTCAAGGTAGGAAAACAAACGCACGCACACACACACACACACACACACACACACACACACACACACTCTAACAGTATGTGTGAAGGATTATATGGTGTTAATTGTAATCCTCTATCAACAGGACCATGTGTGCGAGCTGCTGAACACTATCGACGCCTGCCAGGTCTTCTTTGACATTGTAAGTGCCGTTAAATGCGACATTGACAAATCCACTCGGTGGCCACTTCAGGAGGTCGAATCTAATGCAGTCCATTAAAACAGCGTATAAAACAAAGCCATCAGTTTTGATTGACATGGTTAGAGAATTGTTTTAAGTATTTGAATTCACCAGAGGCATAACACTGTCATGTTCTGGTGTTATTAAGAAGCAGGAGGCTGTACTTGGTCTCTGCTTCTTTAGTGAAGATCTCTTTGTGGGGATAAATACCAAAGCATCAGCTGTGTGACAGCAACAGACTCAGCTCTCCTCGTGTTTTTTGGAAAAGGCTTTTCCTGGATCTCAGTTAAAATACGGTTTATTCTAATGCAATTGCTAATTTGACAGAAAGTTCTGTTGCATAGGTGAAAACGATATGAAAAATACCAAATATAACAATGGATAATCAAGATAGTAAATTAACAAATTAAATTAGACAGTGAGCAGTGAGATTCAATGAGGTAAAAGAAAAGATGGTATCATAGTAGTGTTGGCACAGCAGCCACACCAATGGGTGTGACTGAATTATAAAGCGATGAGGCTACAACTTTTGACTGTACAGTAAATGGACACAGAAGGAACCTAAAATACAAAAGTATTTAAGAATAACTTAACTGTCAAATCAAGTGAAGCGTGTTGATGAACTCAGTCTAAATGTGCAAATTAAGTCTGAGTAAATGTGCTTTTTTTTAGAGGTGATATGAAGTTTCTTTTGTTGTTAAATAAAGTTTTTAAATCAGGAGTGTCAGGCTCATTTTAGTTCATAACCACACCCCCAAAAAAAACAACAACAAAAAACTCCCTGTAAGAGAAACTCTGGAGTCATAACATCATGAGAATTTGTGCACTTTCAACCTTTATGTCTGTTTTTTTCACATTAAACTGAAGGCATAAATATTCCAATGAATGTCTTCTCTGCGATTTTTCACACTTTGCTTAGTCATCTCGTGGGCCGGACCGCACCGGTTCTGTCTTTATGTTTGACACCCCGTCTTAAAGAGTTACTTTAAATTCCCTTCGTCCATATTCTTTTCCTCTACATGTCCTGACACGTTGTCTTGAAGAATCCTGCTGACTTTTTCTTTCCTCGCTCTCGTCTCTTTACTCAGCACATCTCATACTTATACAACAAAGTGAACGCTGAGGCGTATTCACACTCGGTTCTCATCCTGTTACATGTAACGTTTGCATAACAGTTATTAAACTGTTGCTCTCCGCTGCAGAGGTGAAGGAATGACACTTTTGTCTTTGTTTCCTGTCAGACGGTGAACTTTGACCTGACCAAAAATTACCTGGACCTGGTGGTGACTTACACTACTCTGATGACGATACTGTCTCGCATAGAGGAAAGGAAAGCCATCATAGGACTGTACAACTACGCCCACGAGATGACGCATGGAGCCAGGTGACCGAAACACACACACAGCCGGACTCGCTTATTATACACACAGAGAATATTAAGAATATCTGAACCAGCCATGTGTTGAAAAGTCAAGTGACTGACTGTGTTTTCTGTCATAACATCATGCTGTGTGTGTGTGTGTGTCGCAGTGACCGGGAGTACCCCAGATTGGGCCAGATGATCGTGGATTACGAGAACCCTCTGAAGAAGATGATGGAGGAGTTTGTTCCACATGGAAAGGTGAGCGATCTGCATCATGTTCAAAGTTTTCTTCTTCTCGTCTGTAAACACAGACTCTCATTAAAATGGTGAAGTGATTTCTAGCGTGTACCGTAGTTGTTTCTACCGAGGCACAGTTGCCATAGCACCGTGACCTCTGACCAGTCAGTCAGAGCAGAACAATTTCCTGTCCTGCAACTGGGAGCTGAAAAATTGATTTACTTAGAGACGGCGGCTATTAGGTTCCACAGTCTGATGTGACAGCTCACTGTACACAGTTAAAATAATTTTGCATATCTCTAATGCCATAAAAAACTTCATATTTTATTCCCTTTATTACTCTCCTTGCGCCTCTCTTCTTTCCCTCCTGTCCCACCGCCTGTTTCTCTCTCTTCATCCCGTCTTTCTCCTCCTCCAGTCCCTGTCAGATGCTTTGATCAGCCTTCAGATGGTCTATCCCAGGAGGAATCTGTCCGCTGACCAGTGGAGGAACGCCCAGCTGCTCTCTCTCATCTCTGCTCCCTCCACCATGCTGAATCCTGCACAGTCAGACACTGTTAGTATGACGCAGGCTGCACCGAATAGTTCTGATTTTTAAATCATAGTGTCTGATCCTAAAAGGGGAATGTTTTTTTACCTCCTGTCTTTAGATGCCATGTGAATACCTGTCACTGGACACAATGGAGAAGTGGATTGTTTGTAAGTACTGTACAAACAGGGATTTCAGACCTTCTATGCTCCTGTCAGGGCCCGTTTATTCACTCATACGCTCCTCTTTGTTTCCCTGTCCAGTCGGTTTCATCCTGTGTCATGCGGTGCTGAACAGCGACGCAGCAGCGTTGTCTCTGTGGAAGCTGGCTCTGCAGAGCTCTACCTGCCTCTGTCTGTTCAGGGATGAAGTCTTCCATATCCACAAGGCTGCAGAGGATCTGTTTGTGAACATCAGAGGGTAAGAGCAACTGAAAGAGGTTTGTTTGACACAAACTCACAAATATCTTCAGCTTCCAGCTCCTGAAATGTGATGCCCTGTTTTGTGGGTTGACTATTTTTGGGTTTTGGCCTGCTGGCTGGACAAAAAAAGGAATTTAAAGATAGGGACTCTAGCATATTCTGACCATCGTACATAAAGTGTAACACAATTGTTCAGTACGTTTTTGCTCTTTTAACACGTCTTTTTTTTGCTTGTGTGTTTTCCAGATACAACAAACGCATCAATGACATCCGAGAGTGCAAGGAACAGGCCCTGTCTCATGCGTATGTACATTATTTTCCTAATCCCGTCATCCTATACCTTTTTTAAATATTTCACATTTTCGGATTTATTTCATTTGCCACGCTTTGTTCAGTTCTTTTCTCTGCTTCCCGTCTTTACCCGTCATCTCAGCTCAGCCTCCAGCCTTTAGTCTCTCTCTCTCTGGGAGTCTCACACAGAAACATCACTCTCCTCTTATCTTTGTCCCTCATTCATTTTTTTTTCTTTGCTGTTGTATCCTCCTCTTTGTCTCGCTCGCTGTCTCATCTCTGCTTTTTCCCCTCATTACTTATTCCATCTTCTCCCTTTCATCTTCATTCTCATTCTTCCGCCGTCGCTCGTCATCTACTTACTTTTGTCCTCTCGCAAGGATTGTCCTGAAAATGTCAAAATACCGTTTAATCTTGATGCTTGTGTGTTTTGATGCTGCGCTCTGACTTTCCTCTGTCTGTCTGTGTCCCTGCAGAGGCTCGATGCACAGAGAGAGGCGCAAGTTTCTCCGATCAGCTCTTAAGGAGTTGGCTACTGTTTTAGCCGATCAGCCTGGGCTACTAGGTCCTAAGGTAATGACTCAGACTTGTCTCAGTCTCGGACAAAGGGAACTTAGATTTTGTTTAAAGACCACAACTGTGGGGATATCACCAGTGTTTCTTATTATTCACCTTATAATGTCGAGTTTGTCCCGCCACCGTTAATTAACAATTAACTGCAAATACTTTGACACTTCAGACGGAAGTTAAGTCACACTTGTCAGCACACCGCTGAAGAGTAAAGAAATGATGGTGAAAGCGCCTGAGAAACAGTTCAAAAAGTTGTGTGGCGCAGAAGACTATTAAGTGAGTTTATTGACTTAAATTAATAATTAAATAACTTTGATGATTAAATAAAAACAAGTCTTCCAGATCTGCTCTGAAGAAGTGTTCGGTTACACTGATCATTGAGACTTAAATAATGTCTAATACTTTTTTAAATAAAAAATTATAATTATTCCTAGATTGATTTAGTCAAATTGCATACTGTTTTTTTATACTGTTCTGTTTAAAAATAAATGGCTTGAATTTATTAATGATTTACAAAGGGTTTAACCTGAGCCAGGCCTTACCACAATGATAATCATATCACAGTACTTCCTGACGTGAGCTCGGAGCTCCTCCATGTAGAAGATCAACTCTGCTATGTGTCTGTAAAACACACACACACAGACAAACATCACATCAACAAACCTAAAGCAACACAAGTAGACAAATAAGCCAAGTATGCAATGACTGTGTTACTTCAGGTGTAAAGGTGCACCTGTTTGTACATCTGTGTGTGTGTGTGGGAGTAATGTTGGCGTACTTGTCTATGAGTCGTCTGTGCTTTTCTTCTGGATGTTGTCTGCGTGTCGAAGCAGCCAGATGATCTCATCACGGGCGAACGACAACGCCATGAACACGAACAACGCCTAGCGCCGGACAAAGAGGCAGGAGAGAGAGACACACAGATATTGAGGAGGGAATGGAAAGGTCAAAAACTCCAAGATAAATTACAGAGAGCAGTTGCAGCAACCGCATTCTCACAATCTCTGAACCAAATATGGCAATATGTTTACAGAGTCAGTCAGGCTTAGCAAATATATTCTGTTATACATTTATGAGGGTCCCATCTGGCCACTGGAGCTCACAGGGCTTTAAAAATCTGCGGCCAATAAACTGGAGATTTATGCAGCTTATTTTTAAAGGTGGTACTGTGGTGTTTAAATAGGGATATGCTGGATCTCACTCCCAACAGAAAAAAGTCATAATGTAGGGACCTTAAGTTGAAATTCTTTAACGTTTTAAGATGTGTTTAACTGGATATCCTGTATATTTTTGTAGAGCGTTGTAGTTAAAGATGTCCGATACCATTTTTTCCCCTCCCGATACTGATACTTGTGCTGTGGGTATCGGCCGATACCGAGTACGGATCCGATTCCAGTATGTTAATAAATATAATCATACTACGCCTGCATGAC